>NW_020664609.1:1224290-1316995 GCF_002925995.2 Terrapene triunguis | reverse complement strand
GGTCCTGCCATGAGGGCAGGGGACTGGACTCGATGACCTCTCGAGGTTCCTTCCAGTCCTAGAATCTGTGAATCTATGAATAATGACTTTATTGCCTATACAAGAGGTGATCGAAGGGGGAAGGGCAGTTGGCTTATAGGGAAGTAGAGTGAACCCAGGGGGTGGGTTTTCATCAAGGAGAACAAACAGAACTATCACATCGTAACCTGGCCAGTCATGAAACTGGTTTTCAAAGCTTCTCTGATGCGCAGGGCGCCCTGCTGTGCTCTTCTAATCGCCCTGGTGTCTGGCTGTGCATAATCAGCAGCCAGGCGATTTGCCTCAACCTCCCACTCCCCATAAACGTCTCCCCCTTACTCTCACAGATATTGTGGCACACACAGCAAGCGGCAATAACAATTGGAATATTGGTTTAGCTGAGGTCTAACCGAGTCAGTAAACTGCGCCAGCGCACTTTTAAACGTCCAAATGCACATTCTACCACCATTCTGCACTTGCTCAGCCTATAGTTGAACAGCTCCTGACTACTGTCCAGGGTGCCTGTGTATGGCTTCATGAGCCATGGCATTAAGGGGTAGGCTGGGTCCCCAAGGATAACTATAGGCATTTCAATATCCCCAACAGTTATTTTCTGGTCTGGGAAGTAAGTCTCTTCCTGCAGCTGTTCCAACAGACCAGAGTTCCTGAAGATGCGAGCATCATGTACCTTTCCTGGCCATCCCACATTGATGTCGGTGAAACATCCCTTGTGATCCACCAGTGCTAGCTGCACCATTGAAAAGTACCCCTTGCGGTTTATGTACTGGCTGCCAAGGTGCTCCGGTCCCAAGATAGGGATATGCTTTCCGTCTATTGCCCCACCACAGTTAGGGAATCCCATTGCAGCAAAGTCATCCACTATGACCTGCACATTTCCCAGAGTCACTACCCTTGATAGCAGCAGTTCAGTGATTGCTTTGGCTACTTGGATCACAGCAGCTCCCACAGTAGATTTACCCACTCCAAATTGATTCCCAACTGACCAATAGCTGTCTGGCGTTGCAAGCTTTCAGAGGGCTATTGCCACTTGCTTCTCAACTGTGAGGGCTGCTCTCATCTTGGTATTCTTGCACTTCAGAGCAGGGGAAAGCAAGTCACAAAGTTCCATGAAAGT
Source organism: Terrapene triunguis (assembly GCF_002925995.2). Lineage (NCBI taxonomy): Eukaryota > Metazoa > Chordata > Testudines > Emydidae > Terrapene > Terrapene triunguis. The sequence goes on along the minus strand of NW_020664609.1, from coordinate 1,315,842 downwards.
GCCCTTACACCGGCGAAAGTTTCGCAGCCACTGGGAATCATCCGAGACCTGCAACACTATGTGGTCCCACCAGTCTGTGCTTGTTTCCTGGGCCCAGAATCGGCGTTCCATGGCATGAACCTGCCCCATTACCACCATGATGCCCAAATTGCCAGGCCCATGCTTTGAGAGAAGTCGGTGTCCATGTCCTCATCACTATCGTGATCGCGCTGTCGTCGCCTCCTCGCCAGCTTTTGCAGGTTCTGGTTCTGAACACACTGCAGGATAATGTGTGAGGTGTGCACAATGCTCACAACAGCAGCGGTGAGCTGAGCGGGCTCCATGCTTGCCGTGCTATGGCGTATGAAGGAGAGCAGGAAAGCAGAGTTGCAGCGGAATCGGTGGATGATGATGGATGCCGCGAGAATAGATATTTATACCGGACAACGAGAGGACCTGTGAGGTGGATTCATGGCAGCAGGAGAGCAGAGTTGCAGCAGAAGTGGTGGAGGACGATGGTTAGCACCACACACATTTCCCGAGGACCCGGGAGCCCATGACAGACAACATGGAGAAATTCGCTGTCGAGGCAATATCAGCAGAGCAGAGTTGCAGCGGAAGCGGTGTATGATGATGATGATAGTTTGCAGTCCTACTGCACCGTCTGCTGCCAGCAGCACCCAGGACACAACAGCGGCAGTGTCGGTGAGCTGAGCTGAGCGGGCTCCATGCTTGTCATGGTATGGCGTCTGTGTGGAAAAAAGGCGCGAAACGATTGTCTGCCGTTGCTTTCACGGAGGGAGGGGCAGCTGACAACGTGTACCCAAAACCACCCACGACAATGTTTTTGCCCCATCAGGCACTGGAAGCTTAACCCAGAATTCCAATGTGCGGCGGAGACTGCAGGAACTGTGGGATAGCTACCCACAGTGCACCACTCCGTAAGTCGATGCTAGCCACGGTAGTGAGGATGCACTCCACCGACTTAATGCGCTTAGTGTGGACATACGCAGTCGACTGTATAAAATTGATTTCTAAAAATCGACTTCTATAAAATCGACCTACTTTTGTAGTGTAGACATACCCTTAGCAGTGTTGTGAGTGGTTCACATTTAGTACATCATCTTAGTTTATCTTTAACCATGTATTTTGTAGGGACAAAGGCTACCTTGATTCTCAACTCAACAGTGCTAAAGAATGTTTTAATTTGTAACAGTGACAGGTGTCTTTTCACAAAATCTGTCAATAGCAGGAAATCAGGCATAGATCCTGAATTCTGTATAGCATGTAGTCAATGCATAGCCTCTTCAGGGTGAAATGTATCCCCAGGCAGGCTTGTAGAAGGCCTGTGTACCACCTGAGTCCCACTTAAACCTTCAAAATTGGGCTCATCTGGGGCCTAGTCCTCATATTGGCTCTTTCCACATGGGTGAATCTCAGTGAAAATGTGACTCTCCTCTGCAAGGGTGGCATTTTGGGCTTCCATGTTTCTGGTCACTCAATGATTAGTGAGAATAGCATGAAATGACGAGGCAGGGAAATCTGCAGTTTCATGAAACCTTGAGAACTTTAAAAACAGCCCTCCAAAAATGGAGAAATGTTTCTGAATCAATTTTAAGTTTTGAAAACAAAATATTTTTAAAAGGAAAAACCATTCTCTTCCTCCCTCCCCCTCCAGAAAAGTGGAACAATCCCTCTAACCATTAAAGTGCCCTAAGGCTTGGAGAACTCCTGGGCCCCGAGAATTCAGAAAGATTCTAAATGACGGGATGCGAGTTCCCTCATCTCAAATCCAGAACCAGGGCTTGGTTAGTCACCCTAACCCTTCACTCCGGTAGGAGGCAGAATATTTTCTCCAGTTACTGTTGTTTCTATTCTCCAGTTTTCTTCATTAAGCCTTAAAACAAAGCCAGCTAAAAACCTCAGGGCATCTGTTCTCACTTTGATGCAAACCCTCAATTCTCATGGACTCTAATGGAGATTACTCTTGCATGGAGGGATGCATATCTTACAGACATCTATAATATTCATATAGACACTGATGAAAGCAGGTCCTGATAGTCCCATAAAATAACCTGAACTGTGCACTTCACTAACAAAGGAAGATCTGTTTTGAGGAGGTGAGCTGCCTCTCCAGAGCATAGCATTTTGCTCCCACTAGCAATGAGAGATCAATGGTGCTATTAAAGGTGCTGAAGCTATTGCCATGTGCTCAAGTAAATAACATTGATTAACTGACCTTCCAAACCCAGGACAAAACCAAACAGGAGGGCAGTGATCAATATCAGAGCTTAGGAGACTATAAAGCTTCAGACTGATAGTAAACATAAGTCAAAGAAGATCACCGTTGTACCCAATATGTAATCCACGTGCAGAGGAATTGCATTTGGAAGGAGATCAGTGCAACTGGGAGCAGCCAGAACAAAATAAGGATATAAACTAAGTGCCATAGGATACAGTTTGTGATAGGCAAGTTTCAAAAGTGTTGGTGCAGTTCAGATCATCAATGTTTTGGGATGCTAGTCCAATTCTGGGGGTTGGAAATTTCAGGGAAAAGGGGTTCTTCATAAAAGTTTCAACAAATGGGAAATGGTTACTTGCCTGTGACCACAGTTCTTCAAGAAGGCCTCTGCACAGTTTCTGCAGCTGCACTGTTGGGGCCTCCAATCAGCATGAATGTGCAGAGGCCACTCGAAGCACCGCCCTGCTCACACAAGTAGCCCCATAGAGTGACATGCATTACCCTGGGAAGCACTCACCAGTGTCAATTTAGGCTCCACAATCAGGCCCTGCAAGAACAGCTCTAAGTCCAGCCCTGGTTGAACCAAGCAATTGCAAAGATATTTGAATATTTTTAAAGTTCAAAAAGTTGCTCCATTTTTTCCAAGCCTCCTACTGAGTTTGGATTCAACTCCACTTTGGGGCAGACATTCTGCCCAGTTCTTATTTTATCCAAACTTATCTCTAGCAGATTTGACACTACCCAAACAATTCTGAGTTCAGGGGACATCTGCACTCTGATCCAATTCAGGATCCAGACTCTATGTCTCAAGTTTATGTCTGGGTGTAATATACTAATGCCATGGGAGTCCAAAGGGAAAGAATTTCATTGCTAAAGTGATGTTTAGGAATCATAGGCTAAAGAGAAGGGGCAGGCTTTGAGTTGAAACATGAAAATCACTTAGGCACAGAAGAGCAGGGAGACTGATCCAAGAATCTATTGCCCACTAAGAAATCTGGTGTCTAAAGAGCAGAGAAACCATCTGGAGAGTGGGAAAAAATTTAAAAAAAGAGAGGAAAGTAGAGCTGGTCAGAAATTTTCCAACAAAAACAGCTGAGCCAATGGCCTGAAACATTTAACTACATCTACTGCAAATTCGATGAAACTTTTGTCAGAACAGTTTTGTTTTGTTTCAGTTCACATTTCACAGTTTTGTTTCACATCAGTTTCACGTTTTCTTCCAGAAATACCTCGTTTCCAAAGTGAAAATTTTTGATTTCATCAAGAATTTCATCAAGTTGGGGTTTGTTCCAATATGGAACTGAAATTTCTCCTGAACCGAAAAGCAAAAGTTTCAGCCAGCTCTAGAGGAAAGTCTTGAAAACGAGAACAGAGCTTTGGAGCTGGGTTTTGACATGGAAAAGAAGCTAAAGTTCCTGAAGATGGTGACAGAGTGTTCTCTTTTCATGGTACAGATGAAGTGAGGGGAGGAATTGCGGCATTTTGGAAAGATGAAATTTAGGGAGTTTATGAAAGAAGGGGAATTATAGCACTCGGCATGGAAGGAGATCAAAGCTGGAGGAGAAGTTTTATGGTGGAATCTTCAAGTAGTGTCTTAGAGAGGTGATAATGTGGAGGTGATGAGATAAAGACTAGGAGGCGTGGGAGGAGAGAGGGTTTGGCATCCAAACATCCAAGATTCCTATTAGAAGACAAGCCAGGAGTTCAAACAGGAAGTGAATATATGTCAGAAAGGAGTTAACCCAGGGAGAGATGAAGAAAAGAAGGGAGGATTAAATACACTCAGGGCATGCAGTAGTCTAGTGGGGAAGGAGTATCCAATTCCAGTCACAGAAACGAAGGTGCTGGTAGTTCTAGTGCACTTCATGAAGAGGATCTAGATGCCTCCTTTGCATACAAACTGTTTGTCCTGGTGGGGATGGAGCTGGACATTGATGGAAAAACACAAGCAGAGAGGTTTGCAGTCATTACAGGAAAAAGGGCGGGTGAAACTAGATATGACAGCAATTCATGTTGGTGAAAGAGGACATTGCTCAAGACTCCCTGAGTCTTTTAGACCCCTACAGCATGGTGGAAATGTTGGTAGCAATAATCAGGTTTCAGCATGACTAGCAGGTATTCCAGGATCAACGTGTATTTTTTCCCATTCTAACTATGTTATAAACCCAGACTATAGACTCAACCCCAAGAGTCTAGGGCAGTGTATTTCTTTCCCCCTGGGATGATGATAAATACTGTTTTATAAATAGGGAATTTCAATGTCTAGCCTTACACAATGACAATCTTAGGAACAGCTGCTACCCAAAACATTCCAAGAAAGATTTGTTGCCCTGGCATGTAAGCACCAAAGGATCAACAGTACTGAGTCTCAAAAAAAACCTAAACTCTGGAACTCAGCAATCTCTGAAGAATTACCAATAGCTGCTAAATTATTGCACATACTTTGCTTCAGGAAGATTCTGGCTTCACACACATGGCTTGCCAACATTCCACAGGAAAGGAATGCATTTTAATTATTCAGCCCCAAAAGTCATTAAGTAGAAATATAGTGAGCTAGCCTAAACTCTGACACCTTAGCATTTTGCTAGAGCCTATTATGTTTGCTGCGAAGTAAGTGCCTTTTGTGGTGTAATCATGAAGGTGAAATCCAGTGGCCAGAAAGGTTAATTATGTGCTTGTACGTATTTCTTATGCCTGTGTGGGGGTGGGGCAAGGAAATGGAAGGGGGGAACTTATGTACTGAGCACCTGGCAAGAGAGTCCACTATATTCATGAGAAAAATCACAATAGCTTCCTCTCCAGGAACTCTGGCCTGCACCTATTTGCATGTCCACACGCATTTTCTAGAGAAAAACTTGCACCAGTGCCTCCCTGTCACTGTGAGCAAACCTACTCCTAGTGTTGTGGTTGTCGTCAAGTGGTCCATCTAGTTATTCAGATGCACATCAGAGGGGCTCCTCACAGCTTGCGCAGCACATGCTGGAACTGGCACTGGCACTAGCAATGTCTTGTGAGACGACTATTAGCTGCAGCAATCATTATAATCCATTACCAAATACTTACCCTACAGTAGTTTGAAATGTTGTCATCAGTGCACTCCCATGCGAGGGCCTCAAGGGTGAGGAGGCATGACCCTGCTTCAGTTCCCCCACAATTCAAAGCCTGTGTTAGCTGAGGACTCCAAAAGTAGGGATGGAGGGCAGGTCGTGGGATCCACATTGACTACGGAATCTCAAAGAACCACAGTGTCATGGCCAGGTCCTGGGTGGCCAGACTAGCAGTCAGAGGCAGAGGCTGCAGTCACAAAGCAGGAGACAGGAGTCAGCTGGGTCAGGATAGTGAGAGGTCAGAGGAAGGAGACAAAACTGGAGATCAGAACCATGAATCAGATGTCAGGGGTCATGCCAGGTCAGGATGCCAGGAAATCAAGCCAGGGGAGCAGGGGTAGGATGCAGAGGCTCACAGTCCAGAATGGGCTGAAGCCCAGTTGTTCGGAGAATTTCCTGTTCCTGCTGCTGGCTTAAGTAGGGCCAGCGGGATGTCAGCTGCCCCGGGACTCTGCCAATAGGACTGCAGGGCAGAGCCTCAAACCGGGGCTGGGCTTCATGGGTCCCGGGTAAGCCAGCATCAGCAGGCTGCTGGGTGGAGAGTTGGTGCATGGCTGCGCCTAAAAACCCTGTAGACCCAGGTTCAAGCAGTTGTCTCCTTCATCTATGTGTCAGTGTGATTCTACTGCCTTGCATGGTGTCAAGTATCAGGGGGTAGCTGTGTTAGTATGTATCCACAAAAACAACAAGGAGTCTGGTGGCACCTTAAAGACTAACAGATTTATTTGGGCATGAGCTTTCGTGGGGGAAAAACCACTTCTTCAGATGCATCTGAAGAAGTGGTTTTTTACCCACGAAAGCTTATGCCCAAATAAATCTGTTAGTCTTTGAGGTGCCACCGGAATCCTTGTGATTCTACTGCAGATGACTGGCAAGCAGTATCCTCCCTGGATGGTGAGAATGTGGAGTTTCAACTGCATCAGTCACAGAGTGATTGCAGTACTGCCCTCCAGAACTTGGCATCTGACTGTGAAGGGTTGGATCACAGAAACCCCCTTGAGGCTGCCAGCTGATGTGCCAAGACTACTTCTGCCCCTGCTTTCCCTGCCCTCCCAGCTTAGGACTTCAGTGCCATGCCTGGTTTAAGCCAGACCCATTAACCTGCTGCAAACCCAGACCCAGGTCTGAACCATGTCCCCTAACAGCTGTAGGCTTAAACTGAAAGCAGCTTAAGACGTGGTCCTATCTTTAACACTCAGATGCCCAACTCCCAGTGGGGTCCAAACCCCAAATAAATCCATTTTACCTTGTATAAAATTTATACAGGGTAAACTCAAAAATTGTTCGCCCTCTATAACACTGATAGAGAGGTATGCACAGCTGTTTGCCCCCCCAGGTATTAATACATACTCTGGGTTAATTAATAAGTAAAAAGTGATTTTATTAAATACAGAAAGTAGGATTTACGTGGTTCCAAGTAATAGCAGTCAGAACAAAGTGAATTACCAAACAAAATAAAATAGAACACACAAGTCTATGTCTAATACAGTAAGAAAACTGAATGCAGATAAAAACCTCACCCTCAGAGGAATTCCAGTGAGCTTCCTTTTACAGACTAGTCTCCTTCTAGTCTGGGTCCAGCAATCACTCACACCCCCTGTAGTTACTGTCCTTTGTTCCGGTTTCTTTCAGGTATCTTTGGGGGTGGAGAGGCTATCTCTTTAGCCAGCTGAAGACAAAATGAAGGGGTCTCCCACAGGCTTAAATAGACTTTCTCTTGTGGGTGGAGACCCCCTCCTCTCTCCTATGGAAAGACCAGCTCCAAGATGGATTTTTGGAGTCACCTGGGCAAGTCACATGTCCATGCATGACTCAGTTTTTACAGGCAGCAGCCATTGCTTACCTGCTACCTTGAAGTTTTGGAGTCACCTGGGCAAGTCACATGTCCATGCATGACTCAGTTCTTTACAGGCAGCAGCGATTGTTCATATGCTGCCTTGAACATCCTCAAGTAGACTTCTTATGTGTATTGCAGCCTTCCAAGCTCCATTGTCCATTAAGTGCTTCTTGATTGGGCACTTAATTTGCACATTCCTTTCTCAAGAAGCTGACCAAATGCTTTACTCAGGCCTGGTCTACACTATGGGGTTAAGTCGAATTTAGCCGCGTTAGGTCGATTTAAAAATGAATGCATCCACACAACCAACTCCGTTCTGTCGACCTAAAGGGCTCTTAAAATCAACTTCTGTACTCCTCCCCGGCAAGGGGAGTAGTGCTAAAATCGACTTTGCTGGTTTGAATTTGGGGTAGTGCAGAGGCAAATCGACGGTATTGGCCTCCGGGAGCTATCCCAGAGTGCTCCATTGTGACCATTCTGGACAGCACTTTGAAGTCCGATGCACTAGCCAGGTACACAGGAAAAGCCCCGGGGACTTTTGAATTTCATTTCCTGTTTGGTCAGCGTGGCGAACTCTGCAGCACAAGTGACCATGCAGCCCCCCCAGAATCGTAGAGCGTAGACTGTTTCTACGCTCCCCCTATCATCTCCGTTCCTGAGGTTATCGCAGATTAGAAGGCAAAAAAAAACGCACTCGCGATTACATGTTTTCCGAGCTCATGCAGTCCTCCTGCACTGATAGGGCACAGCTGAATGCATAGAGGCATTCAGTGGCAGAGGTCAGGAAAGAATTAAGTGAGCCTGAAGAGCGGAGGCAGGATGCGATGCTGAGGCTAATGGGGGAGCAAACGGTCATGATGAAGCATCTGTTGGGGGAGCGAACGGACCTGATGACGCGTCTGTTGGAGCTGCAGGAAAGCCAACAAGAGCACAGATCCCCGCTGCATCCACTGTATAACCGCATACCCTCCTCCCCATGTTCCATAGCCTCCTCACCCAGACACCCAAGAATGTGGTGGGGGGAGGCTCCGGGCACCCAGCCACTCCACTGCAGAGGATGGCCCAAGCAACAGAAGGCTGTCATTCAAGCAGTTTGATTTGTAGTGTGGCTACAATAAGCAATGTGGTCTTGTCCTTCCCTCCTCCCCCACCCCATCCAGGCTACCTTGTCCGTTATCTCATTTTTTTTTAATTAATAAAGAAAGAATGCATGGTTTCAAAACAATAGTTACTTTATTTCGAAGGGGGGAGGGTGGTTGTCTTACAGGGAATTAAAATCAACAAAGGGGCGGGTTTGCATCAAGGAGAAACACACACAACTGTCACACTGAAGCCTGGCCAGTCATGAAACTGGTTTTCAAAGCCTCTCTGATGCGCAGCACACCTTGCTGTGCTCTTCTAATTGCCCCGGTGTCCGGTGCGAAATGATTGTCTGCCGTTGCTTTCACGGAGGGAGGGGCAACTGATGACATGTACCCAAAACCACCCGTGACAATGTTTTTGCCCCATCAGGCATTGGAAGCTTAACCCAGAATTCCAATGGGCAGCGGAGACTGCAGGAACTGTGGGATAGCTACCCACAGTGCACCGCTCCGTAAGTCAATGCTAGACACGGTAGTGAGGACGCACTCCACCGACTTAATGCGCTTAGTGTGGACATACACAATCGAGTGTATAAAATCGATTTCTAAAAATCAACTTCTATAAAATCAACCTAATTTCGTAGTGTAGACTAAGGCTACTTAGAAATCAAGGAAGTACACAGCCAATATTCATAACTTTGAAGACAACAATGATACATGCATACAAATAGGAGGAATAGATTCAGTAGTTCATAACCTTTACATAGATATGTTACATGGCATATGTAGCATAAAACACATTCTAGTTATGTTATATATAGATACATTCCTAAGCATATTTCCATAAAGCCTTATGGGGTGCACTGTCACACTGACCTCACAGCTAAGTCTAAGGCACTGTGCTTTATGGCGTCACCACCTTGCAGATCTCAGATACTGGTGGGGGCCTGATGCAGGCAGAAGTCTGGTGGTGTGAGCCTCGATGTTCAGTGGGAGAGGTGCGCCAGCCAGCTGGTAACACAAGGAGAAGCATTGTGTGACCCATTTGGAGAGTCTTGAGAGGAGATGCCTCGCTATAGCCAGAAACACTGGGGGCGACAGTCTGAGTGGGTTAGTCCTGTCAATGGAATAAAGCAGAGGCCTGGCCACACATTCAGTAGGTGCAATTTCTTCTCTTCCAGTCCCAGATGTGGCTCTGGGAAGAAGACAGGGAAGTTGGGGGATTGGTTCGGATGGAATTCGGAGTGACCTTGGGGACAAATGTCGGGCGAGGCCTCAGCACCCTCTTGTCCCCATGGAATTTTGTCTGGGGACGTTCAGCCATAAACTCCAGAAGCTCCTCGCTCTCCTGGGGGCCAAAGGGACAGTGACTAGGAAGATCCTCAGTGTGAGGTAGTGCAGGGAGGGTTCTGAGAGAGGCTTAGGTGGAGGGAGGCGCCAGGAGTCTCAGGAGGACTATATTGAGGTCCCAGGCAGAAGGGGGTTCCCTGACTGATGGGTAAGTGCATAGGTGCCCTTTAAGAAACTTCAACACTGTGGGATGGGAGGAGACTGAGTGTGACTGCACCAGCCGGTGACAAGGGGAAATTGCTGCAAGGTGAGTGAGCCAAGTGAAGGGTTGGCCTGCTTGAGAGGCAGTAGGTAGTCAAGGTTCTGGGTACTGAGGCCCAGGCTGGGTCCAGGCCTTTTGGGGCTGCCCATATTCAGAACTTCTTCCACTTGGTACCACATTCTGGTAAATGTTTTCCTGCTCTGGATGAGGATTTCCTGACCTGTAGGAGTCCAGGAGCAGTCCTCTCCATGGTGCTCATCCACCCTACAGCCATGCTATCAGATGCAGTAATTTTGGATCTGGATGGAGCATTTGGCCGTGGCACTGAGAGATCCAGTGCAGGCAGTCTGGGAGCTGGATCGGGGGGCTGATCAGCAACATCTGTAGTAGACCTGTCAGCCAGAACTGCCTCAGCCAGTATGGCGTCACCAGAATAAACATGTCCGTATCTCTTAATTTTGCAAGTCTCCCTGTGAATCAGGGCAATTGGTGGGAAGGCATACAGTAAGCCTGGGCTCAAGCACCCTTTACAGCAAAAGTCCTGACATTTTACACTGTTCTTGGTGGTAAACAAGTCTAGTGTGGGGGAGCCCCCCAATGGAACATCACTTTTTGATGGATCCGTGCAAGAACCATTTGTGATTGGTTACTAACTGCTTGCTCTGGAAGTCTGCTAAGTCGCTGCTGACTCCTGGAGGTGAAGGACCATCAGTGTTACCCTGTTCTCATGGCACCAATTCCAGAAGTCAATGGCTTCCAGGCAGAAGGGTGAGGAGCGGGCATCTCCTTGCTTGTTCATGTAGCGCATGGCTGTAATGCTGTCTGTGAAGATCTGCACTACAGAGTTTTGGAGAACAGGCAGAAGTGCCATACAGGCCAGTCTGATGACTCTGAGTTCTAGACATTCGTTTGTAGCCCCATGTGGCTTCGGGGCCAAGTCCTTGAATCCATAGATAGTCCAGGTCTGTCTTTGATGCCTCGTTAATAGTGATTTTGTCAGAGAGAGGACTAAAAAGGGGACCTCCTTCCTGTGTGTTTGCAGATTCTAACCACCAACATGGTACTATGACCTTCTTGTCTAAGGTGTTTTTCCAGCAAATGGACAGACCTGAGCCAGAGCTGGAGAGGCCCCAGGTGAAGTCTGGCAAGTACTGTCACATGCATGCATGCTGACTTATGGCCCAACACTGAGAGCATGTTCAGACTGTTGTAGTCAGTTTGGATGTCAGCTGGACTAAGAGTCCTCATAGTGAATGGAACCCTCCTCTGGCAGGTACACTCTTTCCGATCTGGAGTCGATCAGAACTCCTCTGAATTCTATTGTCTGAGATAGTATAAGCCACGATTTTTCTTTGTCGCCAGGAAACAAATATCACAGAGGTGGCTGATCAGCCCATTGTCCAGACAGGAGTAGACGTGAATTTCTTGTCTCCTCACATGGGTCACCACCACCTCAAGTCATTTTGTGAAGAGCTTCAATGCTATGGAGAGTTCAAATGATAGCACCTTGTCCTGATAGTGATTTGGTCCCAGTGTGAACTGCAGGCACCTGTTGTGTCCTGGGGGAGGGCAACGTAGAAGGACACACCCTGCAAGTTGAGAGACGTGGACCAGTTGTCAGATGGGAGGATGGAGGCAAGCATCACAGAGCCTTGATTGCACAGCCATGTGATTGCAGAGCCATTGGCCATTATCTTTGAAAACTCATGGCGATCGGGGGAGGTCCCGGATAACTGGAAAAAGGCTAATGTAGTGCCCATCTTTAAAAAAGGGAAGAAGGAGGATCAGGGGAACTACAGGCCGGTCAGCCTCACCTCAGTCCCTGGAAAAATCATGGTGCAGGTCCTCAAGTAATCAATTTTGAAGCACTTCGAGGAGAGGAAAGTGATCAGGAACAGTCAGCATCGATTCACCAAGGACAAGTCATGCCTGACTAACCTAATTGCCTTCTATGATGAGATAACTGGCTCTGTGGATGAGGGGAAAGCAGTGGATGTGTTATTCCTTGACTTTAGCAAAGCTTTTGATATGGTCTCCCACAGTATTCTTGCCAGCAAGTAAAAGACATATGGGCTGGATGAATGGACTATAAGGTAGATAGAAAGCTGGCTAGATCATTGGGCTCAACGGGTAGTAATCAATGGCTCCATGTCTAGTTGGCAGCTGGTATCAAGTGGAGTGCCCCAAGGGTCGGTCCTCGGGATGGTTTTGTTCAATATCTTCATTAATGATCTGGAGGATGGCGTGGACTGCACCCTCAGCAAGTTTACAGATGACACTAAACTGGGAGGAGTGGTAGATACACTGGAGGGTAGGGATAGGATACAGAGGGACCTAGACAAATTAGTGGATTGGGCCAAAAGAAATCTGATGAGGTTCGACAAGGACAAGTGCAGAGTCCTGCATTTAGGATGGAAGAATCCCATGCACTCCTACAGACTAGGGACCGAGTGGCTAGGCAGCAGTTCTGCAGAAAATGACCTAGGGGTTACAGTGGACAAGAAGCTGGCTAAGAGTCAACAGTGTACCCTTGTTGCCAAGAAGGCTAATGGTGTTTTGGGCTGTATAGAATAGAATCATAGACTATCGGGGTTGGAAGGGACCTCAGGAGGTCATCCAGTCCAACCCCCTGCTCAAAGCAGGACCAAGCCCCAACTAAATCATCCCAGCCAGGGCTTTGTCAAGCCTGACCTTAAACACCTCTAAGAAAGGAGATTCTACCACCTCACTAGATAACCCATTCCAGTGCTTCACCACCCTCCTAGTGAAAAAGTTTATAGAAAGTGAAAAAGTTTATAGTATAACAGAAGTGAGCAAACTACAACGCGCAGGACCGTCCTGCCCAGCCCCTGAGCTCCTGGCCCGGGAGCCTAGCCCCCGGCCCACCCCTGCTGTCCCTCCTCCCCCACAGTCTCAGCTCACTCGCTCTGCCACCGGCGCAATGCTCTGGGCAGCAGGGCTGTGAGCTACTGGGGCAGTGCAGCTGCAGAGCCCAGCCTGACCCAGTGCTCTGTGCTGCATGGTGGCGGCGGCATGGCCCGGCTCCAGCTGGGCAGCGCGGCTGTAGTGCCGCCAGCCACCGGTGCTCCAGGCCATAAGGGGGCAGGGAGTGGGGGTGTGCATAGGGGTCGGGGCGGTCGGGGAGGGGGAACAGGGGGTTGAATGGGGGTAGGGGCCTCAGGGGGGCAGTCAGGAAGGAGGGGGGGTTGGATGGGGTGGCAGGGAGCAGTCAGGGGCAGGGGTTCCAGGGGCAGTCAGGGGACAGGGAGAAGGGGTGGTTGGATGGAGCAGGGGTCCTGGGGGGGGGGGCAGATAGGAGATAGGGGCCGGTGGGGGCCGGGTCACAACCCCCTCCCCTAACCATCCCTCCATACAATTTACGAAACCTGATGTGGCCCTCAGGCCAAAAAGTTTGCCCGCCCCTGTAGTATAAGTAGGAGCATTGCCAGCAGATCGAGGGATGTGATCATTCCCCTCTATTCGGCATTGGTGAGGCCTCATCTGGAGTACTGTGTGCAGTTTTGGGCCCCACACTACAAGAAGGATTTGGAAAAATTGGAAAGAGTCCAGCGGAGGGCAACAAAAATGATTAGGGGGCTTCAGGGGAGCTGAGGGAACTGGGATTGTTTAGTCTGCAGAAGAGAAGAATGAGAGGGGATTTGATAGCTGCTTTCAACTACCTGAAAGGGGGTTCCAAAGATGATGGATCTAGACAGTTCTCAGTGGTAGCAGACGACAGAACAAGGAGTAATGGTCTCAAGTTGCAGTGGGGGAGGTCTAGGTTGGATATTAGGAAAAACTTTTTCACTAGGAGGGTGGTGAACCACTGGAATGGGTTACCTAGGGATGTGGTTGAATCTCTGAAGAGGGATGGGGACGGGGGAAACAAGGATAGGTGTGGAAGTGGATGGCGTAGCCCTGGGCAACTATGTTCAACACCCATTTGTCCAAGGTGATATCAGACCAAGCCTAGGGGAACAGGGCACAGTGGCGCAAAAAAGTAGTTGCTGGCTTCTGATTGGCTCTGATGTGGTTCCTGACATTCCTGGTAAACCTGCTGTCTGGCTGTCAGGGCGGCACATGTGATGGGGGAGGTGGATGAAGGGTATCTCCTCTGGTGTTGTGACCGTTTCCATTGTTGATAATCTGGTTGTCCACCCTGGGGTAAAGGCTGTACTTGTTGCCTGTATGGGTTCCTGTATGGCAGGGGTCTCAAACTCAATTTACCTTAGGCCAGTGCCAGTCCTCAACTTCTCCCAGCGGGCCAATAATGTCACTGAAGATGGTGTTCAGAAAAGAAAAGTTTATATTGTGTTTTTTGTTTCAAATTTCTTAGAAATAATAAAACTGTCATACAACGTTATACAATTCTTCGCCTGCCAGAGTGTTTTTAGTGTTTGCCAGACACCTGACAATGCTTCAGTCCTGTCAGTTTGTTGATGTTTGGCCTCAGTGACTGAGCAGTTGAAACCTTCAGGATTGCAGCAAGGTGTGCATCAGATAGTTGTGTTCGGTATTTTGACTTGTATTCCTTGTATAAAAAAGTGATGGTGCCTCTATGGCTGACTCTGCCCGGCAACTAGTGTCTGGAAAATGTACTAGGAGATCCTGGCAATCCCTGAAAATGTTGACAACTGGGGCTGGTTGGACTGCCTTGTCTAGAGATGGTGGAGACTAGGGCCTGGTCTACACTAACCCCCCAATTCAAACTAAGGTACGCAACTTCAGCTACGTGAATAACGTAGCTGAAGTCGATGTACCTTAGTTCGAACTTACCGCGGTCCAGACGCGGCAGGCAGGCTCCCCCGTCGACTCCGCGTACTCCTCGCGCCGAGCAGGATTACCGGAGTTGACGGCGAGCACTTCTGGGTTTGATTTATCGCGTCCAGACAAGACGCGATAAATCGAACCCAGAAGTTCGATTGCCTGCTGCCGAACCAGCGCGTAAGTATAGACAAGCCCTAGGGGGTTTGGTGTTTTGCCCCCAGCTCCTGGATGCTGGCCTCAGGCTCTGGTCTCAGTTGTCTAGGCAGTGATGACACTGGGGACCTTGAGCTCCCCACTTCCTGAATCAGCAGGAAGGGGACTGGCTATGGGACACATGAGATGATGGTCCCCAAGATGGTATGTTGATAGGGTACACTCCTGGCTGTGCCAGTTGGTGCCCTGCTCTGAGGACAATACCAATGTCATTCCCCACAGCGAGGAGGATCCTGACAGCTCAGTGTGGGCAATTTGCAGTCCCATAATCAGTGTCGGTACCTGCTCACTTGGTGCAGGACTTGGACTTCTCCTTAGAGAGGTGGTGTTTCTTGTCCTTCTTCACCTCTCTCTGTTTGGAAGGTTAACGTAGGTACTTAGAGACTTGATCCCAGTCTATATTTAGATATTTAATAATGGGCTCTTCAGTCTAGCAGAGAAAGATATAACATGAGACAATGACTGGAAATTGAAGCTAGACAGATTAATATGGGAAATTTCTAATCTTGAGAGTAATTAACAATTTTAGTAATTGGAACAATTTACTAAATGTCATGGTCGATTCCCCATTACTGGAAATTTTAAAATCCAGATTGGTGTTTTAATAAAAGATGTTCTCTGTGAATTATTTCAGGGCAGGTCTCTGGCCTGTGTTATACAGAAGGTCAGAGAAGATCACAATGGTCCCATTCTAATCACTAGAATCATCCCAGCAGGTTTCAGTCATACCAGTTAGATCAAATGTATGTTAGTAAAGGTGCTATTCCAATTCCTCTTGTTTCCCAGGGTCCTAGCACTGGTGTAGAAACAAACTAACTTGCTCCTTTGCACAATCCCTCCACATTTGAAAGGTGCCTGCTGGTGGAATCTCTCAGGCAGCAGGTGGGAGAGCTACAGGAGGAGGTGGCTAGGTTGAGAAGCATCCGAATCCACGAGCAATTCCTGGACAGTGTCCATGCGGAGACAGCTGAGGTAGCTGTCCCAGTACACAGGACTGCTGATACACCACTGGTGGAAGAGGAGATGGCTCAGGGTGGACACTGGCAGCTGGTTACTTCTGGCAGCAGGCAGTGCTCCACCCCTGCTCCGAACCCTCCCGCTGTGGTAATAGGTAACCGTTATGCTCTTCTTGATACAGGAAAGAAGGCATCACCCCGTACAGTAAAGGAGGAGAAGCCTCGTACCCCTAAGGCTGGGAGGTCTGCTGCCACCACTGCGAATAGGAAACGTAGGGTAGTGGTGGTCGGAGACTCTCTGCTGAGGGGGACGGAGGCGCCCATCTGTCACCCTGACATTTCATCTCGGGAGGTATGCTGCCTGCCGGGAGCCCGTATCCGAGACGTTACGGAGGCATTGTCGAGGATTATCCAGCCCTCTGACTACTACCCCATGCTACTCATCCATGTGGGCACAAATGATACTGCGCGGTGTGACACTGAGCGGATCAAGAGTGACTACAGAGCTCTGGGAATACGGTGAAGGAGTTTGGAGCGCAGGTGGTATTCTCTTCGATTCTTCCTGTCAAAGGTAGGGGCCCGGGCAGAGACAGATGCATCATGGAGGTGAATGCCTGGCTGCGAAGATGGTGTCGCCAGGAGGGCTTTGGCTTCCTAGACCACGGGATGCTATTTGAGGAAGGACTGCTAGGCAGAGATGGCGTTCACCTTTTGAGGAGGGGAAAGACCCTATTTGGACACAGACTGGCTAACCTAGTGAGGAGGGTTTTAAACTAGGTTCGACGGGGACAGGTGAGCAAAGCCCGCAGGTAAGTGGGGAACATGGAGACCTGGGAGATGGGTCGGAAACGAGAGGGAGTGTGGGCTATACTGGCAGAGAGAAAGGAGGGTCAGGACAAAACTGGGAGGAAAGATCAAACCAGTATCTTAGATGCCTATATACAAATGCGAGAAGCATGGGTAATAAGCAGGAAGAACTGGAAGTGCTAATAAATAAATACAACTATGACATTGTTGGCATCACTGAAACTTGGTGGGATAATACACATGATTGGAATGTTGGTGTGGATGGATACAGCTTGCTCAGGAAGGATAGACAGGGGAAAAAGGGAGGAGGTGTTGCCTTATATATTAAAAATGTACACACTTGGACTGAGGTAGAGATGGACATAGGAGATGGAAGTGTTGAGAGTCTCTGGGTTAGGCTAAAAGGGGTAAAAAACAAGGGTGATGTCATGCTAGGAGTCTACTACAGGCCACCTAACCAGGTGGAAGAGGTGGATGAGGCTTTTTTTAAACAACTAACAAAATCATCCAAAGCCCAAGATTTGGTGGTGATGGGGGACTTCAACTATCCGGATATATGTTGGGAAAATAACACAGCGGGGCACAGACTATCCAACAAATTCTTGGACTGCATTGCAGACAACTTTTTATTTCAGAAGGTTGAAAAAGCTACTAGGGGGGAAGCTGTTCTAGACTTGATTTTAACAAATAGGGAGGAACTCGTTGAGAATTTGAAAGTAGAAGGCAGCTTGGGAGAAAGTGATCATGAAATCATAGAGTTTGCAATTCTAAGGAAGGGTAGAAGGGAGAACAGCAAAATAGAGACAGTGGATTTCAGGAAGGCGGATTTTGGAAAGCTCTGAGAGCTGATAGGTAAGGTCCCATGGGAATCAAGACTGAGGGGAAAAACAACTGAGGAGAGTTGGCAGTTTTTCAAAGGGACACTATTAAGGGCCCAAAAGCAAGCTATTCCGCTGGTTAGGAAAGATAGAAAATGTGGCAAAAGACCACCTTGGCTTAACCACGAGATCTTGCATGATCTAAAAAATAAAAAGGAGTCATATAAAAAATGGAAACTAGGACAGATTACAAAGGATGAATATAGGCAAACAACACAGGAATGCAGGGGCAAGATTAGAAAGGCAAAGGCACAAAATGAGCTCAAACTAGCTAAGGGAATAAAGGGGAACAAGAAGACTTTTTATCAATACATTAGAAGCAAGAGGAAGACCAAAGACAGGCTAGGCCCACTGCTTAGTGAAGAGGGAGAAACAGTAACAGGAAACTTGGAAATGGCAGAGATGCTTAATGACTTCTTTGTTTCGGTCTTCACCGAGAAGTCTGAAGGAATGCCTAACATAGTGAATGCTAATGGGAAGGGGGTAGGTTTAGCAGATAAAATAAAAAAAGAACAAGTTAAAAATCACTTAGAAAAGTTAGATGCCTGCAAGTCACCAGAGCCTGATGAAATGCATCCTAGAATACTCAAGGAGCTAATAGAGGAGGTATCTGAGCCTCTAGCTATTATCTTTGGAAAATCATCGGAGATGGGAGAGATTCCAGAAGACTGGAAAAGGGCAAATATAGTGCCCATCTATAAAAAGGGAAATAAAAACAACCCAGGAAACTACAGACCAGTTAGTTTAACTTCTGTGCCAGGGAAGATAATGGAGCAAGTAATTAAGGAAATCATCTGCAAACACTTGGAAGGTGGTAAGGTGATAGGGAACAGCCAGCATGGATTTGTAAAGAACAAATCATGTCAAACCAATCTGATAGCTTTCTTTGATAGGATAACGAGTCTTGTGGATAAGGGAGAAGCTGTGGATGTGGTATACCTAGACTTTAGTAAGGCATTTGATACGGTCTCGCATGATATTCTTATCGATAAACTAGGCAAATACAATTTAGATGGGGCTACTATAAGGTGGGTGCATAACTGGCTGGATAACCGTACTCAGAGAGTTGTTATTAATGGTTCCCAATCCTGCTGAAAAGGCATAATGAGTGGGGTTCCGCAGGGGTGTTTTGGGACCGGCTCTGTTCAATATCTTCATTAACGACTTAGATATTGGCATAGAAAGTACACTTATTAAGTTTGCGGATGATACCAAACTGGGAGGGATTGCAACTGCTTTGGAGGACAGGGTCATAATTCAAAATGATCTAGACAAATTGGAGAAATGGTCTGAGTTAAACAGGATGAAGTTTAACAAAGACAAATGCAAAGTGCTCCACTTAGGAAGGAACAATCAGTTTCACACATACAGAATGGGATGAGACTGTCTAGGAAGGAGTACGGCAGAAAGGGATCTAGGGGTTATAGTTGACCACAAGCTAAATATGAGTCAACAGTGTGATGCTGTTGCAAAAAAAGCAAACGTGATTCTGGGATATATTAACAGGTGTGTTGTGAGCAAGACGCGAGAAGTCATTCTTCCGCTCTACTCTGCGCTGGTTAGGCCTCAACTGGAGTATTGTGTCCAGTTCTGGGCACCACATTTCAAGAAAGATGTGGAGAAATTGGAGAGGGTCCAGAGAAGAGCAACAAGAATGATTAAAGGTCTTGAGAACATGACCTATGAAGGAAGGCTGAAAGAATTGGGTTTGTTTAGTTTGGAAAAGAGAAGACTGAGAGGGGACATGATAGCAGTTTTCAGGTATCTAAAAGGGTGTCATAAGGAGGAGGGAGAAAACTTGTTCACCTTAGCCTCTAAGGATAGAACAAGAAGCAATGGCTTAAACTGCAGCAAGGGAGGTTTAGGTTGGACATTAGGAAAAAGTTCCTAACTGTCAGGGTGGTTAAACACTGGAATAAATTGCCTAGGGAGGTTGTGGAATCTCCATCTCTGGAGATATTTAAGAGTAGGTTAGATAAATGTCTATCAGGGATGGTCTAGACAGTATTTGGTCCTGCCATGCGGGCAGGGGACTGGACTCGATGACCTCTCGAGGTCCCTTCCAGTCCTAGAATCTATGAATCTATGAATTTGGTGGCATCCTACCCCATCCCTCTTTGGTATGGTGTGTGGAGGAGTGGAGGAGACGAAGGCTGGGCAAGAAGCACACAGAGCAAACAATCTGCTGTCAACAAGTGTTGATTACAGAATACCCAGAAATGATAGCAATAGTCAGCACTACCCGCAGATTCAGGGAGACCTTCTAGATCACCTCAGTATGGGCAACAATTTCAAAAGTACCTAAGTGATATAGGAGCCTAAGCCTAGTCCCTTAGTTGGGACTTAGGCTCCCAATTCACTTAGGCACTTTTGATAATTTTGTCTCTTTCCTTCATCCCTGCCTGTAAATTCCATATCTACCACACTGTGGGTGCTATACAACATACATAATGCCAACACTAAGAATACTGTAATGTCACAGATAAACCTGCTAAGTGCAGATCAAGAGAAAATATACCATTAAGCACATCGGTACAAAGCCCACAAACATCACAATCTATGGAAATCACAAGCTAAGGTTGCACAAACAATTTTGACAACTTTCACACCCACTCTCACAACCAACCTTTAAACAGAAATATTCTCAATGACTACAATTCAGAAAGGCCTTGAATTTCTCAATATTTCTGAAAAACAAGTGAACCCTTTGGCTTCATTGTCTACTGAGTTTAGTTAGATCGTTCTAAGGTCAGTACAAACATTGACAAAGGGATGTTAAATATATTTAAGAGAAAGAGCACTAGTTGAATTATTCATGGCAGATAAGATTTCTGCCAAGAAAACCTCAACCCTGTTATCTATTTGCAGATTATCCACAAACTAGCTTTGAGTTTTACAAATCTAGTTCATTATTCTTCAACAAACAGTTTATGCAAACACATTTCAGCCTGTGAGATGTTTGTGAATTCTTCATTTCTGCTCTGAGTTATTTGTGGTGTGCAACTGATCACAAGGTGGGATCTCTGCTCCCTGACTAAATAAGTGAAATGTTCTGTAGGAGAATAGAATGAAGCACACCGCTGTGTGGAGGACACAAGGGCTGCCTGGGTGGGGCTTGGACCTAGTCTCCTCACAAGAGTTGCACCAGTAGAATTCACCTGTCCGAACACAGTCTTGTGCGTCCCTCTGTTATTCTCTATAGTTATTCCCTTTGGCAAAGTGGTGGAATGATGCTGATGCAGCAACACCATGGCTACACACTAACACTGGTACAAGTGTTACTACACAACTTTACTGGTACAAGAAGTCCTCCCACTCCAATCTTCCCTCCAGCAGTGACCTAACTGCCTTTCTGAACTCCACTGCCTAGGGGTCAGCATGACTGGAATGCGCCCAGCAGTTAAAGGGCTTGGACAGGCTTTACTAACGCCACTGCAGGGTGTATCTGTTCTGGACTCTTGCTGGCTCACTACACACAGCTGAATTTCACCCACTGAGAACAGCTGATACCCAAACTGTCACGCAGATACTCACCCATTTCTGCAGGCCTGAGAACACTGAAGAAGAAGGGAGATGCATGTGGCTGAAGGGAATGGCTGCTCCCAGACTGAATGCATGTTTGTAAAGGTTTTTTGTAGCATTTGACCAACTCCACTGCAGCCACTATTCACATAGTGTTGGATACAGTAGTACTGGGTGTGCTTGGGCCTCATTTAGGATAAAACATAAGTACTAAATATAGCCCCAGCCCTCAACACTCTCACACACACCCCTCCTCCCTACCACCGGCCCCTGTACCGGTAAGTTTTCGGCTTTACTTTCACCCCTGACCCCAGCTCCCACAGCATGGAAAGCCAAGGGCCTGAGCAGGCCAGGTGCTGCCCACTAGCTTCCAATCCACCGGCTCCTGGCGGGAGGCAATGGTTTTCAAACTGTGGGGAGCGTGTGTGGGCATCCCACATTTTGAAAATTTCTGTGCTAAATGGAAGGCAGAAAGCTGTGGTGGGGGGGGGAACATGACCCTATGGGCCCCCCCATGCATTGCCTTTAGGGGGCGCAAATATGCTTGTTTGCCCCAGGCGCTGAAAGGCTGAGTGACAGGTCTGCATGGCTGTGCTGCTGTTAGGGATCTGCAGAACTGCTATGCTGTGTCATGGTACTGACCTGTGCTGGGGGGAGCCAAGCAGGGCTGGCTCTATGCACCAGCAAAGCAAGCAGGTGCTTGGGGCGGTACATTTGCAGGGGCGGCATTCGGGCCATCCTTTTTGGGCGGGGGCGGGAGGGCCAGCCCTGCGGGCGCTCACCCAGATAGACACTGTCCCAGCCTCCAAGCTGACGCCGAAGTCCAGGTGGAAGAGCTGCAGCGGGTGGTCAAAGCTGGCCCTGGGACTGGGGTCCAGCAGCAGCAGCGCGTCGTGCGCGGGGGGCGCCCTGGGGCCGCTGTGGTTCGTGCCGCCGGCCACGTCCGAGCCATCCGGTGGGCTCCGACATGTGGAGCGCAGGACACTTGGGCTGGGGGCCGCCCCGTGGGGCGCACGGAGCCGCCTGCAAGTGCTGCAGGGCAGCTGCCTCCCAGCGCCGCAGCCAGGGCTGGGCGAAGTGGCTCGAGCCGCCCAGGGGCTGCAGCAGGGCGGTCAGGAGCAGCAACGGGGCCATAGAGGGGACCGGTGCCCGGGGCGCTGCCGTGTGGGGCCCACGTCCAGCGCTCCGGGGGTCCGTTCCCCTCTGAGGCTGCTCAGCCCCCTGCCGGGGCGGTCCCCCCAGCTCTGCCCTCCCAATTCCCAGCCAGTCCTGGAGGCGGGAGTCCCGGCTGGAGGCAGGGCCGGCTTTAGGAAGTGCGGGGCCTGATTCGACGGGGCCCCGGCAGGGATGACTCACCCGGCAGCGCTCCAGGTCTTCCGTGGCACTGAAGGACCCGCCGCTGAAGACCCGGTAGGGAACCGCCCAGTGAGTACATCCCCCCTCATCCGAGTGGGGCAAGTCTGCTTGTGCTCCCACAAACCCATGCCAAGCAAAGCATGCTCGGGCCCTAAGGCAGAGGGCCTGAAACTGTGGGGCATGACCCCCCTAGGGGGCATGGAGGAATGTTCGGAGGGGCCCGGCTCCGTGGAGGTGGGGAGCGTGACCCTGAATTGTTTGGGGACCACTGCCCTAAGGGTATGTCTACCCTACAATAAAAGACCGGCAGCACTGCTACGGCGACCCCAGGCCCGCTGGCTCAGGTTTGCAGGGCTATAAAATTGCATTGTAGATGTTTGGGCTTGGGCTGGAGACTGGATTCTGGGGCCCTCCCTGGTCCTGAGGTTCCAGACCCCAGCCCAAGCCCTGTGAGCCTGAGTCAGCTGGCCTGGGCTCTGAGCCCCAGTGTTATGGGGTTTTATCTCAGTGTAGACATAGCCTGGGTGTTGGGACCAGCACACTGGCAGTGTCTGGTGAACGGCCAAGCCCTGTGAGATTAGCAAGGGTTTGCAGGCTTGTTCGGGGTGGGTTTGCTTCTAGGTGAGACGGGCATTCGTGGCTCCTGATGTCAGGGTGAGCAGGCTCATGCTGGTGATCCTGGGGGTCTTAGGCACAAGAAGTAGCCCTGCAGCCTCTACGGCTGTTGGATGGTGCAGGGGCCTGTCTGCAGGGGCACTGCCTGTATTGACTTATCCTGTTTTTTGTTAGTTGATCGGGTTGATCAATAACTTGTGTATATGCTATGGGAAGGTCAAGGGTCACAAATACAATACCATTCTGGGGGCAATAAACAACACACTTTCTGGCTTTTCTGTGTGCAAGTCTTAGGTCAGGCTAGGCTGTCCCAAAGAGTGTTGGAAGAGCAGACAAAATTCTCTGAGAGAAGGGGCACTTGGGGGTACTGGACGTGTCTCCAGGACTGGCTCCAGGCACCAGCAAAGGAAGCAGGCGCCTGGGACGGCCCATGGAAAGGGGCGGCAGTGCGTCCCTTGTCAGGGCGGCACGTCCGGATCGGCGTCGGCAGCTCGATCGGGTTCTTCTTTTTTTTTTTTTATTCGCCGCTTGGGGCGGCAAAAAAGCTGGAGCCGGCACTGCGTGTCCCTCAGGGCTAACACCCAGCACATGAATATGAAACTAACTTTTGGATATAGCCACATGGGGGCTGGCTGGCTGCTGGGTCCCACGCTGCACAGGGGCTCTGTGAGCCCTAAACACACTCTGTAGCTCCTGCTCAATGAAAAGCGGTAGAATAGGTGTGTTGGGTGTGAAGGGAGCTGTTCACTTCTGTGCAGGAGGCTTGGAGGCAAGGCAGAGAGGGACCATGTCTTGTGGTAAACCCCCAGTACATGATGAGGTTGCTTGTGAGGTGAAGCTCCAATCCCCTCCAGACACAGAGGTGCAGAGCTCATTTAATGGAGCTCTGTGCAGGCATCTGGGTTGGGCCTCTGTATCCTTAGGGTATTTTACTAATTGCCCGTGATCTGAGCCACAGCGTCCAGCTGCCCACCCCTCATGGGTCTGTGGAGGGATCGCCAGCGGTGCTGAATGGCACGTTGGGGTCAGTGACGGGGACTGATGGGCTCCAGGGGAAGGGGTGGATTGAGACCTCCATCCTCACTCTCAAAAGAAGCATCTTGCTTCTTTGGTGGGTCTGTGATGTTCAACCCTCCTGTTGTGCCCACGTGTCTGATCCTTTGTCCTCCCAGACACACCCGTACGTCCCTGGCTGACTTGGTGGTGCAGGTGCTGGGACACGCCGCCCCATGTGCTCATCTACCAGCTTGCTGTGTACTTCATGGAGGATGCCCTGCAGTGGACCCCATCCCAGGCTCATGGTGCCGCTCTGCTCCCCTAAATGAGGTGCTCTAGATGGGCACTTCTCCGGCCTGGGCCTAACCCTGCTGCCCCGGTGGGTTCCTGCTATGCAGCTCAGATCAAGGGGGGTGTAATCCCACCGTGGCTGAGGAGTGTCATTGAATACTGAATGGGTTAATACTACGCTCCACTCCAGATCTAGCAGTGGGGGTTGGGGCAGGCACTTGCACAGTGTGTGTGCTCCCATTCTCAGAGACCTCTGCCATTAGTCAAAGAGCAATAACGAGACAGACTGCGGTGCTAATTAGAGTGAGCTGAACACTGCAGCTCTGAAGTTGGTCCAATAAAAGATATTATTTCATGTGCCTTGTCTCTCTAATCTTGGGGGCCAGCATAGCAACAACAGCACCCCATCATGTAGCTGCAGCCTACACCAATGGACAGCATCGCTGTAGGAGCTCCACCTCCCTGAGTGATGGCAGCTGGGCTGTGGAAGAATGCTCGCTACATCTACACTGGGGTTAAGTCGGCAAAGCTACGGCACTGGGGGATGTGGATTTTTCAGACCCCTGAGCACCGCGGCTATGGCGACCTACATTTTAAGTGTAGATCAGGCTTCAGCCTTGCGTAGGCTCCAAAGCAAGCCAGCAGGATGTCCATCTGTACTAGCCTAAATACAATGCAGTACTTTAAAACGGTGTGCTCGAGGGTGTAAAAGTATGCCCAAGAGCAGAACAAAGTAAACACATCCGTCCTCCTCCTCCTGACCCCAGGCTTTAGGACACGGGTCATCAAAACACAAAAGAAGGGTGACTCTGGCAATTAGCAGCCAGTAAATTATTAACTAGCTTCAGTTCCCAGTGAAGAAATGGAATAAATAGGAAGGGGAAATCTGCTAATGCCTTGGAGAATAGTGGAACTGTAAACAAAGAAGCAGCCCTGGTTCCTAAAGAGTGAAGCTTGCCAAACAAAGAGTGAGACATTTACAAATGTAGCAGATGAAGGCCGTGTAGCCGATGTAATATATTTGGCTTTTAGTAGAGGGCATGACATAGCGTCTCATGTTCAGCGAGAGCCCTGAGGTCTACGTGCACACATGGACAGTGTTACATGGACTGAAAATTGGCTGAAGGATGACAAGCAAAGAGTAATGCTGGGTGAAACCCTGGCCCCGCTGGGAGTTTTGGATTTCACCCAGTGTGTTGAAATGGTTAGTGGCCTTTTGTTATTTAATACCCCACTCAGTCAGGGCTTAACTTTAGCCAGAGCTGGCCAGAGCAGAGCTTCAGGAAATATTTTCAAACCAACGGGGCAGAAGCCCTGAGACCCAGTGCCCCCCACAGGGCAGAAACCCTGGGGCTCTGGGAAATACTCTGGGAGAATTTAAGCCCTGCACGCGGTTGTCTGGAAAGGTGGCAAAGGCATATTAATGGACTGTATTGTATATACTGAACTGGGCAGTGTTTCAAGCTGCAGTCCGGACAGTGAAATAACACCTAGGGCCCAAAGAAAATTAGAAATATGGGCAGAAAAGCAGAGGGTCACATTAATGCGGTACAGTAGGGGGAAATAATCCAACAGGCCACTTTTCAAAGGGACGGGGAACGTTGCCAAGGAGTACAGCTGGGAGACCCCAAGCAAATGGGATGTGCTTTTACAATGCAATGCAGCAGCTAAAGCTGCCCCATCTAGGTGTGGGCTGCAAGCACACGGCCAGACCCTCACTGAAGAGGGGATAACAGGCCTAGTGCATGGCTGCTGAACCTGGACTATTGTATTCAGATCCCAATTCAGCAGCCTGTCTTCAGTGGGACTGGTCACATACTAACATACCTGGCCTCACAGGAGCACTCATATGCAGGGACCGTGTTGGTGGAGCACCTAGCAGAGTGGGGCTGGGGAGAGCCTGGGAGCCCTGCTCTGTTAACCCCAGTGCTGCAGGAGGGTGCTGCATGTGGGTTTATGAGAGCACACCCCCTTACATGGCTAGCAGCCGACCAGCCCTGCAGGGAAAGAGGTCCCTGCTACTCTGTCACTGGCAGGCAGGGATGCCCTGGGATTGGTTGCCCATTGGGACACCCTATCTCTTGAGGGATGGCTTCCCATAGTGCAGCATTTGAACCCAGCTCAACTGCAAGAGCCCCCTGCTGGTGGCTGCAGCTGGGGTTAACAGGTGATTCCATTTCTGGGGGAAGCTGCCTTCCTCCCTTCTGGGCACTGGGGGCAGGAAAAAGAAGGGAAGAGAGCGAGGGTCAGGGAGCAGGGCCCCCCAGAGGATTCAGGGGGCCTGGGGCAAAGCGGGGGAGCTGCGGCGCTTGTACTCACCCAGCGGCGGTCCGGGTCTTTGGCGGTATTTCGGCAGCAGGGGGCCCTTCAGTCGCTCCGCGTCTTCGGCAGCACTGAAGGACCCCCCGCCGCCAAAATGCCGCCGAAGACCTGGACCGCCGCCGGGCCAGGGCTCGTGGGGCCCCTGCAGCAAATTGCCCCATTTGCCCCCCGGCGGCCCTGTCAGGGAGAGCTGTTCTCCAGGCCAGGCTGGCGTGTGTAGCACCTGCCAAGGGGCCTGATCTTGCCTGGGCTGCTGGGCACTACCAGCGTAACCATTAGAGCTGCTCCAAAAGCTGCTTTTTCCTGTGGCAATGTTTGAGTTTTGGGCTGAAAGCTTTCAATGAAAAACCCTCCTGGTGTGTGGAAAGCGGACACGGCGTGTGAAAAACTGGGGCCTGTCAAAAACTCAACTTTCTATCAAACCAGTTTTGTTCAAAAAACTTCACCTGGCCCCAATATCACCAGCGATCAGTGCTATCTGTGCACAGAGCATGATGGCAGAGTGGGGGCTCCCCCAACCAACTGCACTCCTCGCTGCATGGACCCGCCCCCCTCCTGCTCTGCCCTCTGTGACCCCTTTGCCCTCATGGGCCTGGACCCAGCGCACAGACAGACAACAAACCAGGCAACTGATCAAACAAGAGAGATGCACAGGGCCTGTGCGTAAGCATCCTGAACCCCGTCCCTGGGGTGTCGGGATGAGCCAGGTCTCCCTAAGCAGTAGGTAACACAGGCCTGCGTGTAGGCTGCTTGTGTTAAGAGCCCTCTGCCCTAGATGACGTTGCGCAGGACTTTCTTTGGAAAGGCTGTTTGATGTCGCTATATTCTCGCCCTGGTCTCAGCTCCCAAAGTGCAGACTAGCAGGGCTCAAACCCCGTCAGACCTACTGTGAGCCCTCCCGGCTGGTACACAGAGTGCTGCATCAGACAGTGGGAGAATCACAGGAGACCACCCGGGACCAGGAGGAGGCAGAGGCCTGAGCCCTGAGCGATGCTCTAAGAGAGACCGAGAGGGGCCAAAGGTGTAGCCAGCCCTGAACTGTGACCCTCGGTGTTTCCAGCACCATGGGGCTAGGCTGTGAATTAAACAGTCTGGTTTTGCTCTTGTGGAAGTTCTCTGACGTAGCAGCCATGGCAGCCCGAGCGTCTGTGGATAGTCTCAGCTTTTCCCTTGTTCCTTGTGTGACTTCATAGACGTCCAGGCCAGGAGGGACCAGTGAGCCTGTCTAGTCTGCTCCCTGCCCAGCACAGAACCTCAGCCATGGAGCGGCGTCCAGTTGAGTAATCCCATGTGGCTGAGCTAGCGCAGAGCTGGGGCAGGAGCTTGGTGGAAATGGTAGGCTGTAACAGGGAGGTCTGTCCCTTTAAGGAGAGGTGGAGCCTTAGGCCAGCCAACCTCTGTTCCAGGGCCTGGCCCTTGCCCTTTTACAGGAGGAGGGAAGGAGCTGGGGAATGGAGCTGGTGTTAACCAGATAACTAGCCCCTTACTGTGAACAGCCCAGCTGTGGGGACCCTCAGGCAGATTGAGGGAGAGGGCAGGCAGCCTGCAGTGGAGCCTGGAGGCAGGCACGTGACCCCTAGTATGGGAACCAGATGGGAGACTGGAGCTGGGGAAGCCTGCCTGGATCCCAGCCGAGCCCCTAGGAGGAGGCTGGAGCCCCCTGAGCCATGGGGCTGCAGCATGGGAGTCCAACCAAAGCAGGCTGTGTGGAATGGGGGGACTGGTGGGTTGTGGACGAGCTCTAATCCCAGCACAGCCCCAGGAGGCAGGGCTGTGGAATCCCTTAGCCAAGGAGGAGGAGTTGAGAGACCAGGACCCAGAGCAGGAGAGGATGCAGGAAAGGCTCCCCAGATAGGCCTGCGGTGGGGCTGCAGAGCTGCTGAAGCCTGGCAACCTGAAACCTTGGAACAAGAGTGAATAAGAGGGAGCTGCCTGGTGCCCCCACTTCTGACCAGGTCTCCCCCATCTCTCCACCCCTCTCTGCCCTTGTCACACATCCCACAGTAGAGCTCTCTCTGCCCTGTCTTTCACTCCCACTCCCGCCTCTCCCCAGAGCCCTCTTTCATGCACACACAGCCCCCTGCACGCCAGCCACCAGCCTTATCTCAGTCGAACTCGCTGGAGCTGGGCAGGACACTGCTTTCCCAGCTCAAGAAACTTGGCATGGTTTCAAACATTTTCCCATTCTGCATCAAGAGACAGACAGACAAAATAGAGAGCCTCCTCCCACCTCCCATCCCAGAGCAGCCAATAGCCTGGTGTTCAGAGCACTCACCAGCCTCAGGCAGCCCAGGGACTTGCACCTGGGGCTCCCATATCCCAGATGAGTGCTCTGAGCCTCTGGCTTTTTTGGGAGGGGGGTGTCTCCCTCGCTCTCTGGCTTTGACCAGAAATTGCACCCTGCACCTGAGAACCGTTCCCGAGAAAAGTACCGTCAACTCTGGTAGGGTTCTGCAAAACTTCAGTTTTGACACAGTGGTTTTTCTCTGATCCCCCACAGTCCCTCCTGCCCCCCCCCCCCACAAAGGTCTTCGGAAAATTCCCAACCTGCTCTAAACCTCATGTTGTCTAACTGTGCTAGCCGGCCACCCCAGCCTGACTGCCCTCTCTTCTGAGTCCCCCAGGCAGAGCTCCACCAGCCCCAAGTCCAAGTTTGTTTTGCTATGAGTCCGTACGCAGTAAAGTTAACTTATTAAGACTTAAAATAAAAGAGCCCAGAAAGGAGGAATGCTGCGCACGGGCTGCTGGAAGCAGAGCTTTCTCTTATCTTGTACAGCACTGGGTGTGGTGCATTCCTGGGGAGCAGCAGGGGAGGCTTGGGAGCATTCGGGGCGTTAGCGCCATATCATGCTACCTTTGAGTCAGTGGTTCAGCTCAGCGTCACACTTGATCAGAAGAGCTGTATATGTGTCATATATAGGCAGCACTGTACCTGCCCTCTGAATGGCCTTTGCTTTGTCTCACTTCTGCTTGTGCTGCCTTCTATTAATAGCCAGGTCTTCGGGTCTGGTGCCAGCTACACGATTTTTAATTTTTTAGCTGATTGTCAAGCAAGAAGGTTTGCCTCTGAACAGTGCTGTGGTTGTGACGTGCTTTCCACTTCACAGTGCTTCGCACAGGTCCTGGTGTGGAGAACAAGTAGCTTCACCAGGCCTCGGCTTTACTATGCCTGAATTAACCCACTGCTGTTCCAGAGCCCTGCTCCGTAACTGAGTGGAGTAGCAAGCCTTGTGCCCAGCGCCTACCTAGCAAATGGGCTGGTTCTTCAGGGTGGGGGGTTCTGAGGTGTGAATTAGTTAAAACGGATTCACCTCTCTCCACAGCCCAGCTAAAGGAAGCACAAGGAGAGAGTGGGATTGTGTGGATTAACAGGCGTGTACACACTGCGAGTGTAACGCCGACAAACCCCGATCATTGGTGGGTGGGATCGAACCTGGGACCTCTGGAGTTTAGTGTATGAGCCTCTACCGCATGAGCTAAAAGCCAACTGGCTGGTAGCCAAGGGTGTAGAGCAGACTCATTAATTGCTCTCTAAGTGGTCTTGGTGCCACTAGATGGGACAGGAGGTTTGTGGGTTACACCAGCACATGGGGCAATACACCACCTCCAGCAGCTTGGCAGCTATTGACTAGCCCCCCATACTGGGGCTAAAGCCACAGGAAACATTCTCATGGAAAACACCTGGTTACAATCTCGGCCTCACACCAGAACAGGAGCCAGAACACAATGGGACAGCTCACCAGAGGTGCCCGGAGCCATCCAGCTCCTGCCCACATACACCCTGGGACAGAGGCTGCTGCCTGGCCAGAGCTCTGTATTAAACAAAGCCCTGCCCTTTGTGCTACCTACCTGGGACAGGGGAATGTGGGGTGCAGGAGGAGACTGGGAAATGGGGAAATGGAATGGGGAGGGGAACCCAGGGACAGAGGACCTCAGGGCAGAGGTGGGGGCAGGAGCCTCAGGGTGAGCTTTGCAGAAGAGCTTAGGAGGTTGGGTGCTGGGTCCTTGTGAGGGTACGTGGAAGGAGATGTGAGGGGAGAGGTGGGGAAGGAGTGGGAAGAGAAAGAGGCAGGGCTAGATGCACAGAGGAACGTAGATACCCAGAAGTTCACCAGGCCTCACAGCCTGAGGTTGGGCCTTGGCTCCCTGTGCAGTGAATGGGGAGCAATGGGTGCCTCAGAACGGGATCCACAACGCCCAGCACCCTAGGTGACTCCTTGCCTAAGCTAGCTGGGGGCAGGGTCAAGCTGAGGGGTGGGGACCAAGCCCCACCCCTCGCTGAGATAGGCATCTAGGTCCAGGCTGTGGGCAGCTGCCTCCCTCTGCTTGGGTCTCAGCTGTGAGCCCTCTCTTGGGGTTAGGCGCTGATGCTGTTTTAGTTGGGGGTGCTGGAGAAGAAAATCTCCCTCATGACTAGTAACCCAATGGTTCAGGCACTTAGTGGGAATGTGGGACACCCCCCAGGTCAGCTCCCCCTGCTCTGAGGGGCAAAGGGCTTTGAACAGGAATTTGCCACCTCTTTTCTCCCCTTCCGCTGGAGGGGGCTTGAACTGGGGGTACCCTATCCACTGGGCTAACAGTTGAGAGATCTCCTCCCCCCGCACCTTCACCACTGTGTTTTGTGTAAGCTTCTCCAGAGGAGCCTGATCTGGTAGGCGAGCTCTGAGCATGCGTCCCGGCCCTGCAGGCGAGTTAGCCATTCCTCTGCCTGCCTTTCCCTGGTTCATGCATCATTCTGAGCCTTGGGTGGTCGGGCAGCTGGTGTGGGACTGCAACGCGCAGGTGCATAGGCAGATGCAGAGGTAGGAACAGGCACTTAGGGAACTTTCCCTGCAAAAATGTAGGTGAAAAACCTGAGAACCCCAACATAAATAAAACATCCCCCCAAATATGCAAGTGCCCCCTCCCCCCAACTATTATTTTTAAAATCTCAGAATTTTAAGTGAATCTCAGGGTTTTGAATACTCTAGCAGGTTGGCACTACTGCATCCTGTAGAATTATCCTGTAAAAAGCTGAAGTACTCAATACTTTTTTTGCCTTGGTCTTCACAGACAAGATCAGCTTCCAGACTGCTGCACTAGGCAACACAGTATGGGGAGGAGGTGAGCAGCCCTCAGTGGTGAAAGAACAGGTTAAGGACCATTTAGAAAAGCTGGACATGCACAAGTCCATGGGTCCAGATCTAATGCATCCAAGGGTGCTGAGGGAGTTGGCTGATGTGATTGCAGAGCCACTGGCCATTATCTTTGAAAATTCGTGGCAATCAGTGGAGATCCCGGACGATTGGAAGAAGGCAAATATAGTGCCCATCTTTAAAAAAGGGGAAAAAAGAGAACCCGAGGAACTACAGTCTCACTTCAGTCTCTGGCAAAATCATGGAGCAGGTCCTGAAGGAATCCATTTTGAAGCACTTGGAGGAGAGGAAGGTGATCAGGAACAGTCAACATGGATTCACCAAGGGCAAGGTCATGCCTGACCAACCTGATTGCCTTCTATGATGAGATAACTGGCTCTGTGGATATGGGGAAAGCAGTGGATGTGATATATCTTGACTTTAGCAAAGCTTTTGATACCATCTCCCACAGTATTCTTGCCAGCAAGTTAAAGAAGTATGGATTGGATGAATGGACTATAAGGTTGTGTAGCGGGGCGGTTACCCCGCTCCTAAGGGAAAAGGGTAGGCTGACTGGGGAGGTGGCAACAGCTATGGCCACACCCCATCAGCCCACAGCTGGCTGATATAAGGCCTAAGGGAGGAGCTGGGTCAGTCTCACTCCAGCCTTGGAATGGGAAGGACCTGCTGCCTGGGAGCCCAGGATACCTGAAGCAGAGCAGTGCTGGGGAGCTTTGGCCTGGCGAGTGCCCAGGCTGAGGCCTTGCTGAAGGCCAATGGAGGTATTAGGGCTGCAGGGAGACAGCAGGGCCTAGAAAGGCAGCAGATCCAACCCCCTTGCCAGTGATGAGTGGCCATTACAGACTGCAGTTTGCCCCAGAGAATGGGGGCTAGATGACGACTGGCAGTAGCCACTGAGGTGAGGTGGGAATAGAGGGTTGGGAGTTCCCCTGGGAAGGAAGACCCAGAGTGTGGGGACTGCTGTGTGGCAGAACCCCAGGATAAGGGGCACCGGGGTCCAGGAGGGACACGGGGACTGAGGCAGGAGAGACACTGACCAGCAGGGGGCGTGCTGAGTGCTGGAATTGAGCTAATTCCTGGACGGCCAGCAGGTTGTGCCGCGACAGTGAATGCTTGACATGCTACAGGTGGATAGAAAGCTGGCTAGATTGTTGGACTCAACGGGTAGTGATCAACGGCTCAATGTCTAGTTGGCAGCCGGTATCAAGCGGAGTGCCTCGGGGGTCGGTCCTGGGGCTGGTTTTGTTCAACATCTTTATTAATGATCTGGATGATGGGATGAGTTGCACCCTCAGCAAGTTCACAGATGACACTAAACTTGGAGGAGTGGTAGATATGCTGGAGGATAGGGATAGGATACAGAGGGACCTAGACAGATTGGAGGATTGGGCCAAAAGAAATCTGATGAGGTTCAACAAGTCCTGCACTTAGGACAGAAGAATCCCGTGTTCCGTTACAGGCTGGGGACCGACCGGCTAAGCAGCAGTTCTGCAGAAAAGGACCTGGGGATTACAGTGGACGAGAAGCTGGATATGAGTCAACAGTGTGCCCTTGTTGCTAAGAAGGCCAATGGCATATTGGACTGCATTAGTAGAGCATTGCCAGCAGATCAAGGGAAGTGATTATTCCCCTCTATTCGGCACTGGTGAGGCCACACCTGAAGTATTGCATTTCTGGGTTAGTGTTTTTGTTGTGTGGTGGCTGGTGAGTATTTGCTTCAGACAGCCCCCCAAACTGAAGCAAATACTCACCAGCAACCACACAACAAAAACACTAACCCAGGAACCTATCCTTGCAACAAAGGCCGATGCCAACTCTGTCCACATATTTATTCAAATGACACCAACATAGGGCCTAATCACATCAGGCACAGCATCAGGGGCTCATTCACCTGCACATCTACCAACGTGATATATGCCATCATGTGCCAGCAATGCCCCTCTGCTATGTACATTGGCCAGTCTCTACGTAAAAGAATAAATGGACACAAATCTGACATCAGGAATCATAACATTCAAAAACCAGTAGGAGAACACTTCAGTCTCCCTGGTCACTCAGTAACAGACTTAAAGGTGGCAATTTTGCAACAGAAAAGCTTCAAAAACAGACTCCAAGGAGAAACTGCTGAGCTTGAATTAATATGCAAACTAGATACTATTAACTTGGGTTTGAATAGAGAGTGGCTGGGTTATTACACAAATTGAATCTATTTCCCCATGTTAAGTATCCTCACACCTTCTTGTTAACTGTCTAAAATGGGCCATCTTGATTATCACTACAAAAGTTTTTTTTCCCTCCTGCTGATAATAGCTCATCTTAATTAATTAGCCTCTTACAGTTGGTATGGCTACTTCCACCTTTTCATGTTCTCTGTATGTATAAATATCTTCTTACTATATGTTCCATTCTATGCATCTGATGAAGTGGGCTGCAGCCCACGAAAGCTTATGCTCAAATAAATTTGTTAGTCTCTAAGGTGCCACGAGTACTCCTGTTCTTTTTCCTTTCCATGAAGACATCCATAGTTCCAAAAGAGGCAGCTCCAGGGCCGCCCAGAGGATTCAGGGGGCCTGGGGTCTTCGGCGGTAGGGGGCCCCCGCCGCTGAATTGCCGCCGAAGACCCAGCACTTTGGTGGCGGGTCCCGGGGCGGAAGGACCCCCCGCCACCGAACTGCCGTCGAAGACCCGGAGCGGAAGAAGCTCCGGGGGCCCGGGCCCCGTGAGAGTTTTCTGGGGCTCCTGGAGCAAGTGAAGGACCCCGCTCCAGGGGCCCCGAAAAACTCTTGTGGGGGCCCCTGCAGGGCCCGGGGCAAATTGCCCCACTTGCCCCCCCCTCTGGGTGCCCTGGGCAGCTCCAGAAAGATATGCTCCCTGTGCTACCTGAATAAGGAAATAAATGTGACTCCTTACTCACCATCCATCCTCCTGATGTGGTGGAAGGACTCCACCATCCAGATACAGCCTAAAAAAGTCACTTTTACCCTATTGATTGCTGATGAAAGGAGCTATGTCTTTAGAGGCTTGAGAGGAGTTGAACAGTTTTGCTGATGAAACAAGCTGATATATTAAACTTAATTGTTTCAACAGTGTATCTTGAGTTTTGCAAATAATTGCTCCAGAGTACACATGTATTTTGCAATCTTTGTACTAGCGAGAGAAAGAAAAAAAGCATTTTGATTCCTAATGTTCTTTTCTAAGGGGCTATTTTTCTTCTCTTTCCCTCATGATAGAGAAAGATTTGTCAGCCTAAAAACTTCATAAAGTTAAAAAACACTGATGATGCTTTACCCTAAAAAACCTGAAGCCAAAAGACTACAATTAGAAGAATCAATTTATTACAATTTGTCACTGTTGCTAAAGAAGCAATGTCTGAACATGAACAGTCAACAGGACTGTGAATTGGTGAGGGGGGAGAAAAAGACAAAGGCCCAGAAAGAAGTGACTGGAGAATGGAGCCTAATGAACAGCCACAGGCAAAATTCATATAGAAGTGACTGCAGGCTGGGTTTTGGAGGGTTTTTTTGGTTGGTGGGGGGTGGGTTGGGGGGGGGGGCGGGGGCAGGGGAGGATGTTTCCTTCTCTTTTAATTAGTCTTAAACATCAATTTAATATGTGTGTGACAAAGACCCAAATGAGGGCCAGTCAAATGATTCGTGCAGGAAACAGAGCCCCATGTCCTCCACACCATGGCTTAACTTTCACCAATAAAAAAAGACAGTTGTGTGGAGTGGAGGGACCCTGGTGCCTAAAACAAGCTGTGTTTGGGAAGGCTGATGCCAGTGACTCAGGATCAGGTGTGTTTAGTTCAGAAGGAAAACTGCTTTTTTTCTAACCGCCAGCCCTGCAAGCTGAGGCCTCAACAGGACTTTGGCTATTGACATCGATGGGAGCTGCTGGCTCAGGCCCTAAACCTGGGCTCGGAGACTCAAGCTGGCTCCTTTCCTTCTTGCATGTAACCTGCAATAGATTCTCAGGAGCTCTGACTCTGAATACACACAGGGAACAGATTTATTCATCAAGAAAGTACCATTTTTGCGAAGTCACTTTCCAGAGTAGAACAGCACTTTAATCTATTGCTTGTCAGAAGAACAATTTAAGAGCTAGGGGGAAAAGCAAGGTCATAAAGCTCAAATTGCTTCCAAAAATGCACATAACTTTGGCATACAAACAAAAGGCTGGAGATCATGGTGGTACTGCAGAAAATAGTGTCATAAACTAGTGTCAGAGTTAGATGTTGTAGCAGAGCCCAAAGCTGTTGGAAAAAGGCAGGTGCCCAGCATACCTAGTTTAGGTTAAACATTAATTCAAGAACAATAAAACAGTGATGAAGATGTAGCAAAGATCATGAAAGCAGCAGAGCTTTAAGAAAGCAGAAAAGTTCTGCTTATTTGGATTTGGGCAAATGCAGGAATTGA
Source organism: Terrapene triunguis (assembly GCF_002925995.2). NCBI lineage: Eukaryota > Metazoa > Chordata > Testudines > Emydidae > Terrapene > Terrapene triunguis. The sequence goes on along the minus strand of NW_020664609.1, from coordinate 1,279,770 downwards.
ATGACACTTAAAAATACTTCTCTGTTTGTTGCAGGTTGGGTGTGCTCTTGATCTCAGGTCTAAGGTTGCAAATATCCAGTGTGAAGGTATGTACAAGTGGATTACCTGATTCTACAAAGCCCCTCTGATGCAATGCCTTTTATCTCTGATATGAATCACACAGTTGGGGTCAAATCCTGGTCTCATTAGAGTTGGTGCCAAAACTCTCATTGTCTTCAATGTGATTGGGATTTGCCCCTTGGGGCCATATCTTCAATGGTATTTAGGTAGCTAAAAATTCAGATTAGGCACTTTTGAAAATTTGACCAGGTGCCTGAATTAGGTTCCCTTTTAGTCCTTAATGGGGAATAAGAGTAATAGCAGTTGTTGCTGAACAATTGCTGTTTGGTGACTCTTGATCACAGCTAATGCAGTGAATTAATGAGCTCAGGGGGTTAACCACTTATGGGCCATACCATCTTGGGAGTTCCAGGGATGTACTGCAAGTACTGCTAAAGTCTTGATCCAATGTATTACGTGTGACATAAGAGTTAAACGGGAATGTGTTTGTGGAGTAGCTAGGCTTGGTTCTCCCCAGCCTGCCTCTTGTGCAGATCGTGTGCACCTTGGCAAAGTGGGTGAGAAGAGCTACAGATTAGGATGGCAGTTTGTGACTCTCTCTACAGGCAGAGAAACTCTAGAGCTGCAGGGACAGTGGAAAATCAGGCCAGCTGCTGCAGATTAACATCAGCACACTGCAGCCTGAGGCAGCTGGGGACACTGAGCCGTGGGGGGACTCTGGCCTCCACTACACTGTTTATGCCAGAGGTGTGAATAAGCCACCCCCATGAGTGATGTAAGTTACACTGACATAAGTGCTGGTGTGGACAGCGCTGTGTCCGTGGGAGAGCTTCTCCCGCCAACATAGCTACCAACACTCACAGGGGTGGTTTTATTACACTGATGGGCTTCTGTCAGCATAGAACATCTTCACCAGATGTGCTGCAGCTGCATCGGTGCAGCTGTGCCATTGCAGTACTGCTGTATGTGTAGCCATGCCCTAATGCACCCCAGACCATAGGCGCCGACTCCGTGGGTACTCTGGGGCTGGAGCACCCACGGGGAAAAATTGGTGGTGCTGAGTACCCACCGGCAGCTCCAGCTTGCCTCCGCCTTCTCCGCGAGTGCGCCACCGCGTCCTGCTTCTCCCCCCTCCCTCCCAGCACTTGCACCGCCAAACAGCTGATTCGTGCAAGCCTGGGAGGGAGGGGGGAGGAGGAGGAATGCGGTGCACTGGGGGAAGAGGCGGGGCCAGGGCGGGGATTTGGGGAGGGATCCAATGGGGCAGGGAGGGGGCGGAGTCAGGGCGGGACCGGGGCGGAGTTGGGGGAGGAGGGGGCACGAGCACCACCGGCGCCAACAAAAGTTGGCGCCTGTGCCCCAGACTGCTGGTCAGAAGCAAAAAAAAATACTGTAGTGTTGCTCAGCCAGAAGTTGTGGGCTTGGTGCAGGAATCACTGGGCTTGTGCACTGTAGGATTTTCAAAATGGCTTATAACTCTAGGAACTTCATCAGCTTGCTCCATACCAGCAGCCCTGTCCGGCTGGTGTTAAGTACTCCAGCAGCCTGTATCTCATGCTCTTATTGGTGTCTTTGCTGGCCTGAGCATTCCTCTGCAGCCATCTGCCATGCTGGAGTCACTTAGGGTATGTCTACACTACCTGTCGGATCGACAGGCAGCGATCGATTGAGCGGGAGTCGATTTATCGTGTCTAGTCTAGACGCGATAAATCGACCGCCGAGCGCTCTCCCGTTATTCACATAGCTGAAGTTGCGTAACTTAGATGGATCCCCCCAGTGTAGACCAGGCCTCAGAAGTGGAGTACACGGGAACTCTGGGGACGAGAGCTGCCTTACTGGGTCTGGAAGGGCCTGGCACGCTGGGGCATCTCTACCAGAACCAACACTAACTCCGAGGTTAGTGACATGGGGCCCAATGCTGATCTCCCATCTGTGTAAACGGGAGGAACCCCACTGGGATCAAAGGCATAACACTAGTGGAGAGACTACGTGAGATCAGAACCAGGCCTAAAATTTGCCCAGATGAATGACATCAAAATAAAAAGCCTGGCAAGGCTCCAAGTGTAAACTGCTTTGGAAGGGAGAGGAGCCCTTTAGAACCCTAGAGGCTAATGTGCCAGCTGGGATGCTGCTCCCTGCTTGCTAGACCTCCCTCCATGGAGGACTAGCTAAGCTGGAGCAATGATGCAGAGCTGGAGAGCGGTGGCCTTGTGGAAAGGGAACAAGACAGGGAGCCAGGAGCAGCTGAGACCTTTGGCAAGTCACTTAAACCTCCCTGCCTCAGTTTCCCCATTTATGTGAGATGAAAAACACTTGCCCAGCCAGCAGGGCAGTTGTAAGGATTTAATATTTGGGCAAAGAGCTTTGAAGCCTGGCAGGGTTTCTCTAGACAAGTGCCCAGGGTTGTTAGTCCTACAGTCATGCATGTCCCCTCTGGCCAGTTCCAGGAGTTCTCTAATATTAGCCCTGCAAGGCAGGAAATCCCATCTGTCCGTGCCAGCATCACTATGCAGCCAAGCTCCGTTTTCAAATCATCTCCTCAGCGAGCACTGTCAGGTGCCAAAAGCCAGGCCATGTGATGCCAAACACTGACCTGGACGCATGTCAGACAGATAAAGAGCCTGGATCATCTAATACAACCCCCCATGCCACCCCAGAGGGCAGGCTCCCAAACTGTGCCACAAAGAGAAAGCTTCATTGTTGACCTAGCGGCCAAACTCTAGCTTTGTGGCAGTGCCATCCCACCATGTGCAGAGCAGCACCTGGCCCAGCAGCTCTAGCCTAGAGCACTCCATTGGCAAAGCAGTCAAGCAGGTTCCCACCCTCTGTTTCACCAGCAGGGTCTAGGTTAATGGGCAGTCCTGTGAAGATGACCCTAATTTCTTCAGAATCTCTTCCTGCCCGCAGCCTGGAGCATGGCCAAACCATACTGAATGACAGCAAACTGACAGCCAGCAGGTACATGCTGGAGTAAAAGGCCTAGATGGGACATATCCCGCTCCAAGAACCATCTGTGAAAAAGTCCCAAGCCGCAGAATTGCGGGGGAGGAGATACAAACACCCAATTGCAGAACTACTAACTGTGATTTGTAACCTATTATTTAAATCAGCTTCTGTACGAGATGACTGGAGGACAGCTAATGTGATGCCAATTTTTTAAAAGGCTCCAGAGGCGATTGTGGCAATTACAGGCTGGTAAGCCTGACTTCAGTACTGGGCAAACTGGTTGAAACTATAGTAAAGAACAGAATTCTGAGACACATAGATGAACATGATTTGTTGGGGAAGAGTCCATATGTTTTTTGTAAGGGAAATCATGCCTCACCAATCTACTAGAATTCTGTGAGGGGGTCAACAAACATGTGGACAAGGGGGATCCAGTGGATATAGGCCTGGTCTACACTATGGGGTTAGGTCGAATTTAGCCGCGTTAGGTCGATTTAAAAATGACCGCGTCCACACAACCAACCCCGATCCGTCGACCTAAAGGGCTCTTAAAATTGACTTCTGTACTCCTCCCCAGCGAGGGGAGTAGCGCTAAAATCGACCTTGCTGGGTCGAATTTGGGGTAGTGCAGACGCAAATCGACGGTATTGGCCTCCGGGAGCTATCCCAGAGTGCTCCATTGTGACCGCTCTGGACAGCACTTGCACTAGCCAGGTACACAAGAAGAGCCCCGGGAACTTTTGAATTTCATTTCCTGTTTGGTCAGGGTGGCAAACTCAGCAGCACCCAGCAGCACAGGTGACCATGCAGTCCCAGAATCGCAAACGAGCTCCAGCATAGAGCGAACAGGAGACACTGGATCTGATTGCTGTATGGGGAGAAGAATCTGTGCAGGCAGAACTCCGATCCAAAAGAAGAAATGCAAATATATATGCCAAAATCTCACAGGGCATGTTGGACAGAGGCTACACTAGGGATACACAGCAATGCTGCGTGAAAGTTAAGGAGCTCAGGCAAGCCTACCAAAAGACAAAGGAGGCAAACGGTCGCTCCGGGTCAGAGCCCCACACATGCCACTTCTATGAACAGCTGCATGCCATTCTAGGGGGGGACCCTACCACTACCCCAGCACTGTCCGTGGAGACCTGCAAAAGGGGAGTCTCACGGAACATGAAGGAGGATTTTGCGGATGAGGAGGAGGAGGAGAATGCGCAGCAGGCAAGCGGTGAATCCGTTCTCCCTGGCAGCCAGGGACTTTTCATCACCCTGGAGCCAATATCCTCCCCAGGTGGGATCCCTGACCCTGAAGCCGGAGAAGGCCCCTCTGGTGAGTGCACATTTGTAACTACAGTACAGGGTTTAAAAGCAACAGTGTTCATGGTCACCTGTTGGAAATAGGGGAATTTTTGTAAGGGAACAGTAAAAGGACCCCATTCATGCTGGGCTGTTTGCGCTTGGCTAAAAGGGATCATCTCGGAGAATAGCCACATGGCGGGGGGAAGGGATCATCCCAGAGAATAGCCACGTGGTGGGGTGGAGGTAGGTGTGTGATGCACATCTACCCGAATACTGCAGCCCCTCCTTTTAAATGTGAAACCCAACCCATTGCTTGCTCTGGGAAAGTGGAGCTCTGCAGTTTGAAAACATTCCCACATGTTATGAAGGCGTAAGAAGCCAACCCAATTTTACTTTCCCTTTTTATCTCCCCCCAGCTGCAAATGTTTCTACGCTCCCCGTATCACCTCCGTCTCTGCGGTTATCGCAGATTAGAAGGCGAAAAAAACGCACTTGCAATGACATGTTTTCCGAGCTCATGCAGTCCTCCCGCACTGATAGGGCACAGCTTAATGCATGGAGGCATTCAGTGGCAGAGGCCAGGAAAGAATTGAGTGAGCGCGAAGAGCGGAGGCAGGATGCGATGCTGAGGCTAATGGGGGAGCAAACGGACATGCTGAAGCATCTGTTGGGGAAGCAACGGACATGATGAAGCATGTGTTGGAGCTGCAGGAAAGCCAACAACAGCACAGACCCCCGCTGCATCCACTGTATAACCGCCTACCCTCCTCCCCATGTGCCATAGCCTCCTCACCCAAATGCCCAAGAACGCGGGGGGAGGCTCCGGGCACCCAGCCACTCTACTCCAGAGGATGGCCCAAAGAACAGAAGGCTGTCATTCAAGCAGTTTGATTTGTAGTGTGGCTACAATAAACAATGTGGCCTTTTCCTTCCCCCCCCCCCCCCCCACCCGGGATACCTTGTCTGTTATCTAATTTTTTTTTAATTAAAGAAAGAATGCATGGTTTCAAAACAATAGCTACTTTATTTTGAAGGGGGGAGGGTAGTTGGCTTACAGGGAATTAAAATCAACAAAGGGGGCTGTGACAATGCGGTTCTGGTGGAACCCAACTGAGAGTGCCAACTCAGGACAAATTGCTCAAATAGGGCAGTTACAGCCCAAGGCTGGGGTTTTTTCCACCTCTAAGGCAAACCAAACCAGCCAGACTAGGAGGACTTCGGTCTCACCCCACTGGCTAACCGCAAGTCTCACAAGCAATCTCCTTAGACACTCCAGTTTCCCAGTATTACCACCAGTGCCACTCGTTATGGGGACAAATGGTTATGAAAACCAATATCCCAGTAAAAGAAAACGGTTCTACTGATCCCAAAGGACCAAGCCCCAGACCCAGGTCAATATACAAATCAGATCTTACCCACAAATCACGCTGTTGCCAATCCTTTAGAACCTAAAATCTAAAGGTTTATTCATAAAAGGAAAAAGATAGAGATGAGAGTTAGAATTGGTTAAATGGAATCAGTTACATACAGTAATGGCAAAGTTCTTGGTTCAGGCTTGCAGCAGCAATAGAATAAACTGCAGGTTCAAATCAAGTCTCTGGAATACATCCCCCGCTGGGATGGGTCCTCAGTCCTTTGTTCAAAGCTTCAGCTTGTAGCAAAGTTCTTCCAGAGGTATGAAGCAGGATTGAAGACCAGATGGAGATGAGGCATCAGCCTTATATAGTCTTTTCCAGGTGTAAGAACACCTCTTTGTCCTCACTGTGGAAAATTACAGCAAAATGGAGCCTGGAGTCACATGGGCCAGTCCCTGCATACTTTGCTGAGTCTGAAGGCATATTGGCCTTCTCTCAATGGGTCCATTGTATAGCTGATGTTCCTTAATGGGCCATCAAGCAGGCTAGGCAGAGCTAATCCCAGCTTGTCTGGGATGTCACCCAGAAGCATAGCATAAGTTTGCCCTACAGACAGTATAGAGCCAATATTCATAACTTCAACTACAAAACTGATACACACATATAGACAGCATAATCATAACCAGTAAACCATAACCTTGTCTTAGACACCCCATTTGACCCCCTTTATACAAGATTTGGGTGCCACTACAGGACCTTGGTTGCAACAATGATCTATATGGTCCCAGTTTATGTCAATAACGTCACAGGGGCGGGTTTGCATCAAGGAGAAACACACACAACTGTCACACCAAAGCCTGGCCAGTCATGAAACTGGTTTTCAAAGCCTCTCTGATGCGCAGCGTGCCTTGCTGCGCTCTTCTAATCGCCCTGGTGTCTGGCTGCTCATATTCAGACGCCAGGCGATTTGCCTCAACCTCCCACCCCACCATAAACATCTCCCCCTGACTCTCACAGATATTATGGAGTACACAGCAAACTGTAATAACAATGGGAATGTTGGTTGCACTGAGGTCTAACCTAGTCAGCAAACAGCACCAGCAATCTTTTAAACATCCAAAGGCACATTCTACTACCATTCTGCACCCGCTCAGCCTATAGTTGAACTGCTCCTTACTACTGTCCAGGCTGCCTATGTACGGCTTCATGAGCCATGGGAGCAAGGGGTAGGCTGGGTCTCCAAGGATAACTATTGGCATTTCAACATCCCCAATGGTAATTTTCTGGTCTGGGAAGTAAGTCTCTTCTTGCAGCTGCTCGAATAGCGTCATGCACTTTCCCAGCCATCCCACGTTGATGTTGGTGAAATGTCCCTTGTGATCCACCAGTGCTTGCAGCACCATTAAGAAGTACTGGTTGGCAATGTGGTCCGGTGCTACAATGGGGATATGGGTTCCATCTATCGCCCCACCACAGTTAGGGAACCCCATTGCAGCAAAGCTATCCACTATGACCTGCACATTTCCCAGAGTCACTACCCTTGATAACAGAACGTCAACGATTGCATTGGCTACTTGGATCACAGCAGCCCCCACAGTAGACTTGCCCACTCCAAATTGATTCCCGACTGACCGGTAGCAATCAGGTGTTGCAAGCTTCCACAGGGCTATCGCCACTTGCTTCTCAACTGTCAGGGCAGCTCTCATCTTGGTATTCCTGCACTTCAGTGTGGGGGAAAGCAACTCACAAAGTTCCAGGAAAGTGGCCTTACGCATGTGAAAGTTTCGCAGCGACTGTGAATCATTCCATACCTGCAACACTATGCGGTCCCACCAGTCTGTGCTTGTTTGCCTGGCCCAGAATCGGCGTTCCACTGTATCAACCAGCCCCAGTGCCACCATGATGTCCCAATTGCCACAGCCCGTGCTTTCAGGAACGTCTGTGTCCATGTCCTCCTCACAATCGCCCTCGTGCTGGCGTCTCTTAGCCCGGTTCTGCATATATTCAAGGATAATGCCCGAGGTGTTTACAATGATCACAACAGCAGCAGTGATGGTGAGCTGAGTGGGCTCCATGCTTGCCGTGGTATGGCGTCTGAGGAGAGCAGGAGAGCAGAGTTGCAGCGGAAGCAGTGGATGACGATGGTTAGCACCGCGCAGATTTCTGACAACTTCGAGAAATTTGCTATTGAGACTGAGCTCATTTACAACAGCAGGAGAGCAGAGTTGCAGTGGAAGCGGTGTATGACGATGGTTTGTGGTCCTACTGCACCGTCTGCTGACAGCAGCACCCAGGACACAACAGCAGCGGTGACGGTGAGCTGAGCTGAGCGGGCTCCATACTTGCCGTGGTATGGCGTCTGCACGGAAAAAAGGCGCGAAATGATTGTCTGCCATTGCTTTCACGGAGGGAGGGGCGACTGACGACATGTACCCAAAACCACCCGTGACAATGTTTTTGCCCCATCAGACATTGGGAGCTTAACCCATAATTCCAATGGGCAGTGGAGACTGTGGGAACTATGGGATAGCTACCCACAGTGCACCACTCCGTAAGTCGATGCTAGTCACGGTAGTGAGGACGCACTCTGCCGACTTAATGCGCTTCGTGTGGACATACGCAATCGACTGTATAAAATCGCTTTCTAAAAATCGACTTCTATAAAATCGACCTAATTTTGTAGTGTAGACATACCCATAGTGTACATAGATTTTCAGAAAGCCTTTGACAAGGTCCCTCACCAAAGTAAGCTGTTATGGGATAAGAGGGAAGGTCCTCTCATGGATCAGTAACTAGTTAAAAGATAAGAAACAAAGAGTAGGAATAAATGGTCAGTTTTCAGAATGGAGAGAGGTAAATAGTCACCCAGGGGTCTGTCCTGGGACCAGTCCTATTTAACATATTCATAAATGATCTGGAAAAAGGGGTAAGCTGTGAGGTGACAAAATTTGCAGATGATACAAAGCTACTCAAGATAAGTAAGTCCAAAGCAGACTGCGAAGTTACAAAGGGATCTCACAGAACTGGGTGACTGGGCAACAAAATGGCAGATGAAATTCAATGTTGAGAAAAGCAAAGTAATGCACATTGGAAAACATAATCCCAACTATACATATAAAATGATGGGGTCTAACTTAGCTGTTACCACTCAAGAAAGAGATCTTGGAGTCATTGTGGATAGTTCTCTGAAAACATCCATTCAATGTGCAGTAGCAGTCAAAAAAGTGAACAGAATGTTGCGCATCATTAAGAAAGGGATAGATAACAAGACAGAAAATATCATATTGCCTCTATATAAATCCCTAGTACGCCCACATCTTGAATACTGCATGCAGATGTGGTCGCCCCACCCCAAAAAAGATATATTACAATTGGAAAAGGTTGAGAAAAGGGCAACAAAAATGATAGGGGTATGGAACAGCTTTCGTATAAGGAGAGATTAATAAGACTGGGACTTTTCAGCTTGGAAAAGAGATGACTACGGGGGGATATGATAGCGATCTATAAAATCATGACTGGTGTGGAGACAGTGAATGTTTACTCCTTGTCATAACACAAGAACTAGGGATCACCAAATGAAATTAATAGGCAGCAGGTTTAAAACAAACAAAAGGAAGGATTTCTTCACACAACGCACAGTCATCCTGTGGAACTCTTTGCCAGACGATGTTGTGAAAGCCAAGACTATAACAGGGTTCAAAAAAGAACTAGATAAATTCATGGAGGATAGGTCCATCAATGGCTATTAGCCAGGATGGACAGCAATGGTGTTCCTAGCCTCCATTTGCCAGAAGCTGGCAATGGGTGACAGGGGATGGATCACTTGATGATTACCTGTTCTGTTCATTCCCTCTGGGGCACCTGGCATTGGCCACTGTCAGAAGACAGGATACTGGGTTAGATGGACCATTGGTCTGACCCAGTTGGCCGTTCTTATATTCTTATGTTCTTAAATACTGACCTGGACCAACGCTGCTTAATATGGGTGAACTGATGGCAGATCAGGACAAAGTGAGACATCTTTTCACCTAGTCAGGGGCTCAAACCAAGCAGCAGCTCTTATTCTAGATGCTTGGATTAATAGGCCAGAACGGACTATTGTGACAAGCTAATAGGACTTCCCTGAATTGATCCCTGTTTGAACTAAGAGCAGATCTTTTAGAAAAACAGCTGATCTTGATTTAAAAATGGCCAGTGATGGAGAACCCACCACTTCTCTGACCCCTCTCCAAGTTAGCAACCTCCTTCTTGAATAGTTGGCACCAAAACTGGGCACAGGAGTCCAGCAGTGGTCACACCAGTGCCAAAGAAACCTCTCTGCTCCTACTCGAGATTCTCCTGCAAGCAAGGATCCCATTAGTCCTTTGGATCACAGCCGCGTATTGCTGGGAACTCGTGTTGAGCTGATTATTCACCACAATTCCCACATCCTTTTCACTCACAGCTTCCCAGAACAGAGTCCTCCATCCCATTAGTATGGCCGACAGTCTTTGTTCCTACCTGTATAACTACATTTGGCCATATTGAAATTCACATTGTTTACTTGAGCCCAGCCTACCAACTGATCCAGGTCGCTCCCTATCAGTGACCTGTCTTCATTATTTAGCACTCCCCCAATCTTGGTGTCATTTGCAAACTTTATCAGAGTCCTAGCACTGCTTGGCAGGCTTGTCTTTCTAGAAGAGAGGCACAGTGGCTAGGATGTGGGGACAGTTGCGCTGCTGCTGCCCATCATGTACCTGGCCTATGGATAAATACAGTACAGGGCATCAGGCCAAGGGTTTCAGAAGTTGGAGTCTGAAGTTAGGTAGCCTGAGTCAAGCACACAGGAGCTCCAGTTGCTGTCAAGAGGGAGCTGTTGGATGCTCTGCATCTTTAAAATCTGGGTCCTTTTTTAGGTGCCTAAATATGGACTTAGAAGCCTGACTTGAGGCTCCTATCTTTGAATCTCTTGGTCACTGTTCTTTTCCAGTGCTCCTGCACTGCAGCACATTGCAAAGGTCACACACAGGGTATTCCAACACAACCCTGTAGCAGTAGCTACATTTCACCCTCTGCTCGTGAAACGAAGGAAACCTCCTGTGATAAATCTGGGCAAGCCGATGACCTCCCAGATATTTGAGAAAATGGCACAGAGAGAGAATTATTAATGCTGAAGTATTACTTGCCTGGGCCAAGAGAGCTGGCTGGAGTATTATTTCAAATGAGTGACACCAAACTGGTTTAATATGCCCTCTGTTTGTTCCAGCTCTAATGATTAATTGCTCCCTGCTTAGCCTGCTGCTTATTTCTGTTAAACTGGCAAAGCAAAGTCTTAGAAATGCACATTCCTGATGGATGGAGCCCTGCTGGAGTTGTGGTTTGTTACAGCCTCTGAAAGCTCATTTCTTTCCCTCATTAGGAATCTGAACACTGAAGTTACCGAATTTTAGAAAGTTCTAGTAGGAAACACATTCCTGAAGGGTTTGTTCGCGCCTTCTCAAGTACCAGCTGCACACCATAGCCAGAGACAGGTTACCATACTAGCAGAGCCGGCGCTGGGCATAAGTAGACTAAGCAATTGCTTAGGGCCCTCTATTAATGATTAGTATGTGTTGTGTGTTGGGAAGGGCCCAACAATATTCCTGCTTAGGACCCCTAATGCACTGCATACTACATGGACCCCATGGTCTCATCCAGTAGGCTGTGTTAGAATGATGAGTTATTATGTTCTGTACAGTAGATAATTGTTGTACATGCCAGTAATTGGCACAAAGGGTGTTACTTTAATTCCTTACCTACAGCTGCATCCCTTGCTGGTGGTTTAGCTTGGGTTACAACATGGCAAAACACGGGCAGGTCACTAGAATGTTGAGATATTGCAAGGGGGGTACAACTAAACAACGTGTCACCTCCCTAAGGTCCTGGTGACAATCTGAACCTTGCATGTGAGTGAAATACCAATGGCTAGGATAGCACTCTGCTTGTAATTGCGGGACACTGAATGAAGGCTACCCAGAGCAGAGGGTCCTCACAGGACGGTGTGTTACCAATCAGAAATGGACAGGACCAAAGGCATCATCACAAGCAGACCTGAAGTGATGCACATAGCATCCAACTCGGTTACTATCAAGTTAAAATTAAAAGGTGGGTTTGCAGTGAGTAGCTCGTGGACCAAAGCTTGCACGTGAGTCACTATAAGTCATTTTATAAGGCATTGATTCAGCAAACTACTTAAGCATGTTGCCTATGTCTAATTGAAATCAATGCGATTTAAGCACATCATTAAGCTCAGCTAAGCATGTGCTGTGCTGAGTCAGGGCATAAGAGCACACAATATAAACCAGAACCTGCAAAAATAAATTTCTCCTGTCCTTACTAATGTGACTGGTTTCATTGACCTCAGTGGCTCTGTTTGCATATGTAAGGGTTACTTGTGTGAATAAGGGCTTGTGCAGGCTTGAGCCCGATACTGCATAATACCTTCTGAAATAAACTTTCCAATAGAGCTGCATTCTTTTCAGGAAAGAGGCAGCCAGCTCTCTAAAATATTCAGTTATTTTAATATTTGGTGCACCATACTCACTCTTTGACAGATCCAGCCTTCAAACTAAACCAAAGTGTGGCACAGTGCAAGTCGAATTTTAGGGAAAAATGCTGAGAAATAGAACAATGCCTGCTTAAAAGAATATTGCTTCATATGAAACATACAAGTCTCACCCCAATCCTACAGTTTTATTCCTTTAAGGGCCCATGTAGATTTTACATTTGTTGGGTTTCACTAATCCCTGTTTGATGGTTAGAGTGAACAGGTGTATGGGCATGTTATCTTTAGCAGATTGCACAGTCCAGGCAGCTTTTCATTTGTTTGCTTTTCTTTGGATGGTAGTTTGCACTGTGCATTGCTGGAATGTGCCGCTCCTGGGAGCAGATGAGAGAGGATGGCTGTTAAAATGCTGTGTAGACTAATTCAGTGATACTCTGCTCAGCCTTTGCTGTGACTGTGTAGATATTGGCATTTTTCAACACTCATTCATTGTATTTTCATTCAGTTATTCATCCAGACAACCCACTCTGCACAAAGCCCTGTCTCAGCACAGCTGTGCACCTGTAGGTGAAGGGTAGCAAAGTTTATCTTGCTCTCTGAAAATATCCTTTCATTGAATGCAAAAGTCCATCAATCAGTTCAAATGGGTGCTCAGCTTGCTCTTTGCTTTGCTAAATTCATGGTAAGGGCCAGCAATGGCTCAGACCAACCTGAATGCAGAGATGGGCTCCGACCAACCCCGAGACCTGGCCACCCCTGACATTTGTGAACGCCTGAACGCAGATCTACATCTGCTGTGAGATATGGCCTGTGTCCGCTTCAAAGTCCTGTCTGCTGTATGGTTGGAGCCATGCTGCACAAGTGGGCACTTGGCTATAAGGAATGAGGCAATGTGAATGCAGTTAGGGAGTTAGGAGAGGGAAAGTTGTAACAATGCTTTCCCAGAGGGACCTGACGGCTCATGAATGTGGGGCGTGGGCCAGCGCAGGGCACTCATGGAGGTGGGGGAGGACACTGTGCTCTCTGGCTGATTGCTCTCCACATGCAGGACAGGATCTCAGCAGCGGGCGATGGATATTGAGCTCATTCACACACTAGAGCTTGAGTGCTAAATAAAGAAGCGCCGGCACTCGCTTCTCCACTAGAGCCCTGCTGGTGCTGGTCTGGGTCGACTGGCTCACCGACAGCAAAGGAGTAGTGGGGGTGGTCCAGGAGCACTGGAACCTCCCTAGAAGTGTGTGTGGGGGGGGCATTGGCACCCAAACCATGGCTCCCCTCACTCCCTTCCCACCTGCTCTCACTCAACCTCTTCCCCCGTGGCCCCACCCCCACTCTGCCTCTTCCCCTGAGGCCCTGTCTCCGCTTGCTCTTCTCCACCCCTTCGCCTCATCACTCGCTTTTAAGGAAGGTAAAAAGTGATGGGGCCATGGCCCTGGTCCCCCTGTTCCGGCGTGCCTGGGGTGGTCACTATACTTCCGCCAGGCTCCTTTGGCCTGTGCAGTGATAAAGGGCTCCCCTCCCCAGGGGAAGAAGTAGGGACCTGCAGCACTCACCATAGGGGAGGCAGGAGCAGGATGCAAAGAGGGTGGGCCAAGCCCCTCTCTTGGCCATCTCCGAGCAGAGACTGAGCAGCTACCACCTCCCTTCCCAGCGGTAGCTGACCCAGCAGCGCAGGGTGGCCCTATGGCCAGGGACCTGGTACCTGCACATGAGGTAATGGGCTGGGGTGCCTGCAGCCCTGTCCAACGGGGAGCCCCTGCTGGCATTCAGGTGCTGTGGGCTGGGAGGGGACTAGAGGCCTCTGCCCCTGTCCCTGAGCCCCCTGAGCAGGGACAGGGACTGCAGCCCCAATGCCAGGGCTTTCCACAGGGAGCTGCAGGGTCCATCCCCCATGCTCTCCAGGCTGCACCCTGCCCTGGCACTGGGGGCCTGGGCTCTGCACAGCCCAGCTCTTCCTTCCCCATGCTGAGAGGAGGGAAGCTCTGGGACACTATTCTGGCTCTCCACTGTCGGATGGGCCCCCTGCAGTGGACTCTCCCTCCCAACTCGCTGGATCCCCTTTCCTCCTGTGCAGCTGGAAGGGCTGGTGAGCCAGCCGATGGGGCTTCCTCCAGTACTGCTGGGCCACCTTGCCCTCATCCTGGGCAGGGTCCCTAGGACTCTCCTCAGGGCCACCTGACCAGCTGCCAGGCCTGGAGGGCTTGGAGTGCCAGAGGGAGATGAGCACTAAGGAGCTCTGGCGAGGGACGCCGGGGTGAAAGCCAGGCAGAATGTGGACAGCCTCCAGACCCTGCACTTCAACACTCTGCCATGGGGCCTGGCCCAGAGTCGGCTGCGGGGAGTCCTCTGGGAGGGAAGCCTCGGGGTGGTGGTGGGGGAAATCATTAACTCATTGGAATTCAATTATGAGCCCCAGTCTAGACTGGCATGGGATGGGTCACACAAAGCCCGTAGGGCCTGCAATACCTTGCCCGGAAATGGGAATATCAGGGCCACCTCCAAACTCACCTGCTCCTGCCCCAGTACCCGCTCCTGGCTCCTTCGCTCCCCCTCCCATTCCCACTCCAGTCAGACTGCTCCTTCTCCTCTGGCACTTCGGTGTGCGGGGTGTTGTTGCTGAGAACTCAGGACAGACAGGCTCCCTGCGCTCAGTCCCTGTGCCTGGTGCAGCAGCCCCAGCTGCCAGGAGGCACAATTTCAGGGAAATCCTTCTTACCCCCAGGCTCAGCATGCTGAGATTTTTCCAAAAGCTTGTAACTTGGCCATATTTGGGAGCACAGCCATGGGGCCAGCAAAAGGCACATCCCTGGTGCCAGGGCTGCCAAATTTCAAATCCTTGCTCTAAAGTATGGAAGCACTAGAACGGCCAAAAAAATTCTTACACTTAATTAATTAATTAATATGGGCAAAACAATGTATTTCCCCAATCTCATCTCTGCAACATCAGAACCATTTCATCTAAAAAAAAAAATCGGCCTAAGGCATGGGAAATTTGAGCCCAAATGGTTAAAGTTTGGTACAGTTATAAGCCACTAAATGCGGTGTTGGGTAACCCTATGTATGGACATCACCCCCTATGCCATCTCCAATATGACTGAAGGTGCCAGTGACCAGTGTGGCCAGGCAGCCAGCTCCTTGGTGGGCACAGTGCCAGTCCACGTTTGGCAGACGTAGGTCTAACCAATCTAAAAGCTGCGGCATGAACGGATAAACTCAATGCTGCTCCACAACCAGACAAGTGGGGAGCTCTGACGGCGCTGAGCAGCCAGTGCCCCAACTCCTCTGCTCCTTGGAAAAGCTTTTCCATTTTGCAGCAGTGGCTCTATCTTCCTCACTGCAAAGTGAGGCCTTAGTCCTGCCAGTGCTGACCCCGGCAGCAGCTAATGGGGCTAAAGCAAGGCCCCACTATGGTTGCAGGACCTACGCTAGATAAAATATTTTAAAAAATCTCACCCCTACGCAACACTGCTATACTGGCAAACGGCTGTCTTTCAGTTTGACCTAAATCATTTTTTAAGTGGGGTCAAATTTTTCATTTAAAGCAATGGAGAGTTTGGGGTCACAGCAGCTGTCTTGGAACCCAACCAGATCTGGTACCAAGGGATTACGCAGCAATGTTCTCAGCTGCAGTGCTCAGAGCAGCAGGTCCCTGGCTGAGCCGCTGTCCAAGGGGGTTCTGTACAGTTAGTGAAATAGGCTCGCTTTCCATCAGGGGAGGTGCAGAACCTGAAGCAAATGGGACAATGAAAGAGAAGCAGCATTTACAAGGAACAGGGTGATTTGGCTTCATTGTGGAATCAAGTAGCTTCCTCGGAGGAGCACAAGGTGTTTCGCACACTAGCAAAGTAAGCCTCTTATCACCCCTGTGTATCACTGCACCCATTTTACAAGGGGGAAACTGATACCAGGATTTTCAACAGTGACGTGATTTTGGGCACACCAATTTTTGGGAGCCCATCTTGGCACACAAAGAGGCCTGACTCTCAGAGAGTGCTGCACCTCTGTGAAACTTGGGCCCATTTGAGGGGGGTCTCAAGTTGGGCACCCAAAATCATTAGCAACTTTTGACAGTTTTGGTCTGTGAGTTTAGGTAACGTGTGTGTGGGATTATTTAGTCTGCAGAAGAGAAGATGAGGGGGGATTTGATAGCTGCTTTCAACTACCTGAAAGGGGGTTCCAAAGAGGATGGATCTAGACTGTTCTCAGTGGTACCAGATGACAGAACAAGGTGTAATGGTCTCAAGTTGCAGTGGGGGAGGTCTAGGTTGGATATTAGGAAACACTATTTCACTAGGAGGGTGATGAATTTGTGATGGAATCTCCTTCCTTAGAGGTTTTTAAAGCCCAGCTTGACAAAGCCCTGGCTGGGATGATTTAGTTGGTGTTGGTCCTGCTTTGAGCAGGGGATTGGACTAGATGACCTCCTGAGGTCCCTTCCAAACCTGATATTCTATGATTCTAAGATCACATAGCAAAACAGTGACTAAGGCAGGACAAGAAGCATCCTGCCTGTCTGTTCTTGGTTCTGGCTGATAGACCACACTGCCTCCCTACACAGAGTGCCTGTGTATGAATTACCTGGACACAAATTTCTGTGCTCTGAAAGGCACAGTGTCTTCCCCCCTGGCATGCTGAAAAATTCAAACTACTCAGCTGAGTTTCTATAACTGGGAACCAGCTGTACTTGATTTCCAAGGGCACAGGCTAGCTCTTTCCTTGCAGAGTGGGTTTAATTGTCGGTGGCTTGCAATAGCCTCCTTGGAGCCTGAAAAACCACTTCTTCCTCAAGCCAACTTGTGCCTTTCCACTTGGCTGTTATCCGTAGCCCTATGTTTCTAATGTTTGTTTCCTTTCCTGGGCATGTGCCTGAACTATTCCTTGTGGTGCTTTGCTGCAGGAGAGCAGCACAAGAGCACTATGTAGTTGTTTTTTAAAGGTCCCACAAAAATAGCATCTGGTTTTTGCTGACAAAGTGTTGGCATTGCAATAAAGACATTGCCAATGGCAGGGGGTGGGGGAGACTCCAATGCTACCCCTTAGCGAATACAGCCAGGCGACCATAGCAAGGGCATACAGTGTACGTCTTCACATTACGACCTATTGCGAAGGGATTCCTAAAGCAATCAAACTGCAACTTCCCTCCAGCCTTTTCCTGCCTCTCGCCTGCCCCCAAAGTTGAAGAACTTTGGGGACAGGAGAGAGGGGTCCTCCCTGAACTTTCACCAGAGCCTGCTGGCGCCTGGGGTCTCCACGCAGGCCCTGCTGGCTCCATTGGCCCTATGTAGCTATAATAACCGGGAATTGAACCCGATATGGTTCATCCCAGAACGTGTGTGCTCTAGGGGGTAAATACAGTATGTGGCATGTCTGGCTAGTGCCCACCAAAGCAGGGATTATGGCTTCAGAATTACAGCTTTAAATTTTGTATTTTCCCCTCTCCATTGGGCCAGAGCAGTACGGCATACATGGTGCCTACAACGGAAAGTGTTACCTAGTGGTCTGACCTCCAATCTGGGACCCCCTGAATGTCTGAATTCTGAGCTGGCCTGGGACTCCCTGCGTGGCCTTGGGAACATCCCATAAATGCCCATAAGCACAATACTCCTACCTCTCAGGGCCGATGGGAGGTGGCAGTTTGTTAGTGTCTGAAAAGGGGGGATTGTTATAAATCACCCTCTGTCTGGAGCCTTGAGCAAAGCTTAAACAACATGGGATGTTTGAGGACCATTGTCATGGATTTTTTTCCTCTTTCCCGTCGAATTACCAGGAGTTTTCATGTAAATGAAATGATCTCAGTCATTGGGCTGCTCCTCGGGAAGCTGTCACTGAACAAGCTGGTGAAGAACAGGCTGATTAGCAAAGGAGCTGGGTGCAGCTATCCACATGCAAATACCCTGGTAAGCAATGGAGGGTTCTGACTTCACAGTGGTCACTGCCATGGCTGCTGCCTGCATGAGTCCCAAGGGCAGGGTAAATGCAGGCATTGTGTATTGCCAGGATGCACCCTCATTGGTCCTGAGTTGGAGCCATTGTGGAGAAGCGTTTCCATGGAGCTGCTGGTCATGCACCGTCATGATCAGACCCAGCTCTCCCTTGCATGAAAGTTTGTGTGAAACAAAGTGTTTTGGTCATAAAATTTCAGCTTTCAACAAGAAAAATCAAAACAAAAATATTTCAAATGTTTTGATTTTTGGTAAAATGTCAGTTCTATTCAGGGAAAAAAGCCACTTTCATTTTCCAACCACTTGTCTCTCCACTTGAAAAAGTTAGAAAAAATATAAAAGGGAGAGGAAGAGGGTTTTTTTCCCCACCAAAACAAATAAAAAAATTCAAAGTATGTTTTGAAATTTTTCATTTTGAAATTTTCCATAAAAAAGTAGAAAAGGTTGAATTGAAAAATTCAGGTTTGTTTCAACCACGTCTAATTTTAAATGAGATGGCCTCAGTTTAATAATAATAATCTCTAGCCCTTTTCCTTGATAGATCTCAACATGCTTCGCAAATGAGGCCAGTATCATCCACAAATTACAAGTGTGGGGAAACTGAGGCACAAGGCAGTGAAGTGACTTCCTAACAGCAGAGCCCAGTAATTAATCAAGGGCTCCCCACCTGAGTCTGAGCCCAGTGCCCTATCAATAGTCTATGCCTCCAGACAGTAACGCACACCAATACAATTATCTTCCTATTTTGTGTCTGATCTTTGAAAGCCTTACCAATGTGAGTAGCTCCAGGGAAGTCAATAAAACTACTTATGCAAAGAAAGACCTTTGTTTGGAAAAATGTACATTGCCATGAATTCTTTCCAATGAGAACCCAGCATCACTTCCTTTGGGTTGGTGCCCTGTTAAAGAACCTACCCTGCTAATGGCTGCAGCTGCTCTTGGAGCAGCCAGGTGCTCTTAGACCAGTGCTGCTCCAACCCCACAGTTACAGTTTGTGACACACACTGAAACCTCTTCATTTGCATGAGTTTTTTTTCTTTTTAGTTTCACAGAGAAAAGGTGATACATTTCAATAGAATATCAAATTTTCAGGGCCTCTTTTTGTGATCTTACTCTGGGTTTTAAGGTACTCTGACTCCACTGAATTCATTAGAGTTATTCCTGATTTACACCAGCCTAGGTCAGATCACAGTCACAACCAGTCAATGCTATGTCTGAGCAGTCCCCTACTGTAGACACTGGATGTACTCTGATAGAAGGAGCTTTTCCTCCAGTGTGCACCACCTCCCTGAATGATGGCAGCTGTGCCCTCTTCTCTCTGCTTAGCTGCTGGGAGTTTTGTGATCATATCTGTGTCCCTGAGAGAGCGGGGGGGTCATGCCCTTGCTGGTTATAAGTTGCAAGTGTAGACCAGGTCTTAGGCCAGATCTACACAGGAAGAGGTTTCCCAGTCCCAGCAAACCCTCCTAGTGTACACACAGTTTATATGAGCAAAAAGGTAAATAGCTTATATTGAGTCTCCAAGCAAAAAAATGCGATACCAGCAAATGCACTTTTATGCTGATATAACTGTGCCTATACTAGGGCTTTCGCCAGGGTAGAAACGTGCCAAAAGTATCACTTCCCTAATTATTAACATTGTTAGAACAGGAAAAGTTTCCAGAGTAGATCTTGCCTAAACCACTTTTAAGTTGAGTCAAAATTTTCATTGCAATCAATGGAGAATTTTACCTGTGGCTTCAAAGAAGCCAGGATATGGCCCTGAACAGGGGCGGCTCTATGCTTTTTGCCGCCCCAAGCACGGCAGTCAGGCGGCCTTCAGCGGCATGCCTGCGGGCGGTCCACGGTCACGCGGATTCAGCGGCGTTTCTGCGGGTGATCTGCTGGTGCCGCGGCTTCGGCATACCCGCCGACCGAATTGCCACCGAAGCCGCGGGACCGGCCGACCTCCCGCAGAAACGCCGCCAAAGGCCGCCTGACTGCCGCCCTCACAGCGACCGGCGGGCCGCCCCCCACAGCTTGCCGCCCCAGGCTCGCGCTTGCTGCGCTGGTGCCTGGAGCCGCCCCTGGCCCTTAATATATAAGTCTTCTATGTCAAGATCTGCCCAATTCATTCTTTCTCCTTCCAATTCTGTGTAACCATTTGCTCGGGGACTAGGAGTCATGGCCACATTTCCAGAAGTGCTCAGCAGCCAGCAGCTCCCATTGTTCTACTGGGTAGTTGCTTCTCCATTGTTCTCAAGAGGAGCTAATGGGCACCTGTGAAAATCTGGCTCCTCTACGTTCAATTTTAGCTCACAATGAAACTTCCCGGCCAGTTCTATAGCTCTGAAACTAGGAGGAAGTGTTCCTGGAAGTACTGCGGCAATGCTTTCCAGCAGCAAAGCTGCTTTGTTTCCTGTTGCTAGAACCAAATCCAGCCCTCCCCCGTACACCTCTCTGTGGGGTCCAGAGGCCAAAGCCATCCCTGGGGTCACACCCTGCATCTCAGGGGCATTGCACCAGGTCACCAGGTCATTGCACCAGGTCAAGTTGTGGGACCCAATCCTGGAGCCCTCACATGAGCATCCTCATGCACAGACATGTCCAGGTGACTTGTCCCGGGGGTCAGGGCTGTAGGCTCTGGCCCTAGGGTCGATGACCAGATTCACCTTGGTGTCACCTGCGGCTGCGGGAAGGGCAGGCCGGAGAGGCATCGGCCTTGTGCAAGTGACTCCTTGTCAGAACAGAACGTTGCACTGAGCACGTCAATAAATGCTTGTCATTTCCAGAGGGAGCAAAGGGGCGTTTCCCAAACAGGGGCTGATGCTGCCTTCCTGACTCTCTGGGAGTAGCCTTGAGCATACAAGGAGGCCCAGCGAGCGACGTGTCAGTAAGAGTGGCAGGGCTGGGCATGACAGCTCCTCTGCTGTAACTTGCATAGCTGGAGCTGAACCGATGCCTCTGGCTCGGCTTGGGTGTGTTTGCACTAGCGTGGTGCCACCGGCGCAGGCTGTCTGGAATTGAGCCACGTGTCCACACTGCATGGTGTGCGTTTTTGGGAGTGCACTGCCTTATGGGGAGACTTCCAGACTTCCGGGCACTGCACCAAGGCCAGCTGCATTCTGGGGAGTTCTCAGTCCAGATTGTGGGGACCTCCAGGAGACTAAGGGAATTGTGGGAAGAGGGGTCAAACTCCCATAATTCCCTGCACTGTATCCACAAACTCACCTGGTGCTGGAGCCGTTTCCACAAGGAACTGGCGCCGAGGAACTAAGACAGAAAAGCAGGCGCGTCTCACATGTGGGCAGGCAGGCAGCACCTGAGTCAGCAGCCGGAGGGGCGAGCCAGGGACTGGTGATGGAGTTGGGGAGGGGGAAGTTAATGCAAGTGGCTCTGAAGGACAAAGGTCTCGCTGCACTTTGGGTTTAGCAGCCAACAATGTAGCCTCCTCACCCCATAACAAGAAAAGAAGCTGTTGTCGGGTACAGTCACACAAGTGTTAAATATAGGGGGAGTTTAAAAAACACAGTTATGCAAACTGTCAATGTGAACAGACATATTCTCAGGGGAGATCAAATCAGTGACAGGAAAACTGTGCTCTTGTGTTTGGAAACCACGCGCTAGGCTGCGCTCCTTAGTCCATTGTTTGGCTCCTACATCAGGTACCTGGATTTCAGAGGTGCTGAGCTGAGTGCCCTGGACCGAGGGCTGGCAGCCTGTGTGAAGGTGGGGGTGCAGGGCCGGCTTTAGGCACCGCGGGGCCCGATTCGAAGGAGCTGCCGCCAAAGTCCCGCTGCTGTCTTCGGCGGCAGCTCAATCGCTGCCGCGGAGGAAGGACCCTCTGGCGAAATGCCGCCGAAGACAGTGGCAACAATTGAGCTGCCGCTGCCGACAATGCCGGGACTTCGGCGGAGGGTCCTTCGGGACGTTGTGGGGCCCTTTTAGGGGCGCGGGGCCTGATTCCGGGGAATCGGCGGAATCGCCCTAAAGCCGGCCCTGTGGGGGTGGGAGTTCTGAGTCAGGGCCAGATGCTCTCTCCTGGTTCCAGACCATTTGGAGCACCTGAGTGACACAAAGGGGCCAGCACCCAGCCACAACTGGGGATTCCCCTGGGTGGGGGGAGATAACGCTGAGAGCAGGGGATCTCCCCCCCCCTCCCCCCGCTGCTCTAACTTACACAGAAACCAGGACCATGGCAACAGTCATGGCAGTAACCACTGTGAAGCCAGAACCCTCCATTGCTTACCAGGGTATTTGCATGTGGATAGCTGCACCCAGCTCCTTTGCTAATCAGCCTGTTCTTCACCAGCTTGTTCAGTGACAGCTTCCCGAGGAGCAGCCCAATGACTGAGGAGATCATTTCATTTACATGAAAACTCCTGGTAATTCGACGGGAAAGACGAAAAAATCCATGACAATGGTCCTCAAACATCCCATGTTGTTTAAGCTTTGCTCAAGGCTCCAGACAGAGGGTGATTTATAACAATCCCCCCTTTTCAGACACTAACAAGCTGCCACCTCCCATCGGCCCTGAGAGGTAGGAGTATTGTGCTCATGGGCGTTTATGGGATGTTCCCAAGGCCACGCAGGGAGTCCCAGGCCAGCTCAGAAGGTCCCAGATTGGATGTCAAACTGCTAGGTAATACTTTTGCTCGTAGGCACCATGTGTGCAGTACTGCCCTGACCCAATGGAGAGGGCAAATCATAGAATGGAAGATCAGGGGTGGAAGGGACCTCAGGCAGTCATCTAGTCCAACCCGCTGCTCAAAGTAGGGCCAATCCCCACACAGATTTTTACCCCAGTTCCCCAAATGGCCCCCTCAAGGATTGAACTCACAACCCTGGGTTTAGTAGGCCCAGGCTCAACCCACTGAGCTATCCCACAATTCTGAACATCTTTGCTTTGGTCGTTTGATTCAGCAAGACACCTTCTCCCCACCCCCTGGCATTAGCAATGTACTTATTTCAATGCCCACTCTTTGTCAGCCAAAACCAACCATCCAAAAGCCATTGCGGGGGAGAGGGGGCTATAAAAACAACCACATAGGGCTCTTGTGCTGCTCTCCTGCAGCAAAGCTGCACAAGGAATAGTTCAGGCACATGCCCAGGAAAGGAAACAAACGTTAGAAACAAGGGGAACTGATGACAGCCAAGTGGAAAAGCACAAGTGGCCCCGAGGAGGATATTGCAAACCACCAAGAATTATAACCACGCTGCAAGAAAGAGCTAGCCTGTGCCCTTGGAAATCAAGTACAGCCAGTTCTCAGTTATAGACACCCAGCTCGCAGTGTTACCAAGATTCAGGATTTTTTTCCTGAGTCTGATGATAATTATTGTTTTCCTTAAAGCCCCAGCTCCTGGAGTCAAGTGGAGATGTGATGATTTCAGACTTAAATCTTAAACAAAAAGTACGTTTCTAGCCCTTGTGGTTGTGGAGAAAGCTTCATAATGTGTCCCCAGTGCACCCTAAAGGCTCAAAAAGCAGAAGACACATAAAAAGACCAGCAACTCTATTCTTTTTATATAATCTCATGATTTAAAGCCAATCTCGTGATTTTTTTATGAGCCTGACTCATGATTTTTGTAAATTTAGGGTTGGCAATACTGCAGCTGAGTAACTTGAATTTTTCATCATGCCTGGGGGGCCGGGAGAGGGGAGATGCTTTGCCTTTCAGAGCACAACAATGTATGTCCAGGGTTATGCATGCCCAGTTGCTGCAGTGACTATGTGTAGGGAGGCAGTGTGGGCTATCAGCTACAACAGAAAACAGCCAGGACACCTGGGTTCTATTCCTGCCTCAGTAACTGTCTTGCTGTGTGATCTTACACACGTTACCTAAACTCACAGGCCAAGATTGTCAAAAGTGGCGAATGATTTTGGATGCCCAACTTGAAACATGTTGCAAGGGCTCGATTTCCAGAGAGAGGGAGGGCAGTGCGCAGTGTGCCATGCTGGGATCCCAGAAATCGGAGTGCCCCAAAGATCACTTTTGAAACACCCTGAACTCCGCAGAAGCGAGCCAGGATGTGAGTGCTATGTATTTATTATGTGACAGAATGTGTATGCAGCTGTTTGGTGCCTGCAGTGAAACCAAACGACACCTGTTCTGGATTCCCCTTTCCTTGTGAATGCTGCTGTTCTGCCATCCACCCATTTGATGTGTAACAGGCCAGTGCAGTCTCAGATGAAGAGGGAGGGAGATGAAATCAACATGCAGCCTTTAGTGGCATCAGCCTCACAACACCCTTGTGAGACTGGGCAGTAGCTTGTCCCAGGTCACCCAGGGAGTCTGTGGAAGATCAGGGGACCAAATTCAGGTCTTCCAAGTCCCACACTAGCACCCTAACTACTGGGCCATTCTTGCATTCTATGTGTACTAGCTCAATAGCTGTATATTTTTTGTCACAGATGCTACACTGCAGCAGTGCTATGCCCCTTCATCTGACTGCACGGTCTGAAATTCTACCCAGCATTCACACACACTGGGTTTTTTACCCCCAATTGTTAGTTCATTTGGAGGTTTAGAAGTAAAATGTAGGGTGGGGCAGTGATCCTTCAGGTCTGATGGCAGTGGGGTAAGAGTCTGAGGAGAACACATTTCTATAGAGCACATGCTGAGAAAAGGAGCAATGGCCAAGCAGAAGGCTTTGCTAAGAAGAAGTCACTAACTCATGTCATGGCTGAGGGACAGAATTCTTAGCCCCAGCATTGCCCAGAAGCACACGGCCAGCCCATGAGTATCTCCTGGTCTGAATGCAGTGGGGTTACTCTAGTGCGGGTGTCAGTCCTTTTGCATGCACACTGTGCACCACCAGCCAAGACTCCAAAAAGCCACTTCCTTCTCGCAGCATGGCTGTGAGAGAGCTGCTCACAGCACCTCCACTTCCTAGCCCACTGATGCAGTGGAAAGACACCATTGCCTTCCTGTCTAGGCATTGATGCTCCACTGTGCAGTTGTGCAGGGCAGCTCACTGCTGACCTTACTTTGTCCTGACGAAATGGGAGTGAGTTTGACCCAAAGCGACTGACCACTCAGATGAATGAAAAGAACCTGAGATCGCTACTCTTTTGGGACTTATCTCATGGCCTATGACAGAGCAAATGGAGGTTGCAGCACCCTTATCGTGGCGGAATTGACAAGTGGTGTCAACTTTGTTAATTGGAGCATGTTTTTTCTATTCTTCTCCAAAAGTTAATGGTGAAACAATGCTTGCACCTCCTTTGCCTTCTTCCTAACCCCCTATGCCAGCCCCATTGGTCTGTCTCCATCTGCTGTCTCTTGCCTTAGCCTTAGATTGTCGGCTCTCTTGGGCAGGGATCATCTTTTGTTCTGTGTTTGTACAGTGCCTGGCACAATGAGGATCTGGGCCATGGTGGGTGAGGTAATAGCTTTTATTCTGTTGGGGAGAGAGACAAGCTTTTGACCTTACACAAAGCTCTTCGTCAGGTCTGAGAAACATCCACCTTGTATTTAGCTGGAGCTACAGATTGTTTATTTCAAGGCACCATTCAAGGTGAAGTGGCCAGTTTACACCTCTGCAGTCTTAGGGGGAAAAGAAAGGGGGAGAGGTGGCTAGTGGGTTATAGCCTGTTGTAATAATAAGCCAGACATCCAGTGTTTCCTTTCAAGCCATGTTTTTTTGTGTCTAGCACAATTATGAACTGAAGCTCCCAGGCTTGTCTTTGGAAAGTGTTGTGGGGGTTTCCTTTGAGGCTGAGGACTGGTAGGTCAGATAGAGAGCATCAAAAGCATTCACACCCAGCCAGAGGCACCAACTTCATGGGAGATCCAGGTCTGGAGCACCCACCGGCAGCCCCCCTATCGGTGCTTCCCCCTCCCCCAAGCACTTCCCGCTGCCAGCAGCCCTGCCGATCAGCGCCTCCCCCTCCCCCAAGCACCTCCCGCCTGCTGCGGATCAGCTGCCACACGGGTCGGGCACGCTCGAGGAGGAGGGCGGAATGGGGTGGGAAGAGGCGAGGTGGGGGCAGAGCGAGGGTGCCTCATCCCGAGGGGTGGGACCTTGGGGGAAGGAATGAAGTGGGGGCAGAGCCTGGGGGAAGCACCCCCCAGAACATTAGAAACTCAGCATGTACGCTCACAGCTGATGTGTAGGGTTGCCAACTTTCTATTTGTAGAAAACCTAACACCCTTCCCCCGTGCCCTTCCCCAAGGCCACGCCCCATCCCACCCCTTCTCTGAGGCTCTGCCCGCCATTCACTCCATCTCCCCTCCCTGCGTCGCTCATTCTCCCCCACCCTCGCTCACCTGCTCATTTTCAGCGGGCTGGGGCAGAGGTGGGGTTGTGGAAGCAGGTGAGGGCTCCGGCTGGGGGTGGGGCTCTGGGGTGAGGCTGAGGAGTTTGGGGGGCAGGGGGGTGCCACAGTTCTACCAACCTAACCCCAGCGTGGGCAGCACTAGGTCAACGGCACTCGGGGAGAGACGGATTAGCGACGCTGAGAGAAGCTCTCCCATTGGCATAGGTTTTGTCTTCACACTGCAGTGCTGGCAGTGGAGGCAAGTTCAAATAGGAACGTCAGCTGTTCCCTCCTCTCCAGCCTTAGGGGTTGACTAGGACTTTTGCATCGCGGCCGTATGCATTATTGACATCTGCCTGCCTCTTTCCCTCACAGCTTTCAGAACTAGAGTTAGGTCTGTGCGCTAGCTTGAATAAAGCAAGTTGCTATCACCTGTCATGTGATTAGGGAGAGCTGTTTGTGCTCCCATGAGCACTACTCTCAAAGCCAGATTTCCTCCCCTCTGATTGTGCAAAGCTCCACTTAACTTACCTTGGAGGCACATGTTCCCAGAAACTCAGGGTGCTGCAGTGGAGAACAAAAGCAGGGGGAGGACTCGATATAAAACCAGTTGCCTTTCAAGCTCATAATAGCCAATTAAGCTTTTACCAAAGCCTGAATCAGAGAATCAGAGTCCTTGTGTAGCATATTTCTGCATTTTGAGCAAAGACTATCTAATAAAAAGGTTGTGATAGAAATTAATACTTGTGTTCACTAGGTGTTTGCATTAGTCCTCACAGCATCCCATTCCACAGAAGGAATGCCAGCCGAGGCTCAGAGCCTCAAAGGTATTGAGGCTCGCACTTCTAGTGGCAGCAGGTGTAAAATAAACAAACGGAAGTATTTCTTCACACAACGCATAGTCAACCTGTGGAACTCTTTGCCAGAGGATGTTGTGAAGGCCAAGACTATAGTAGGTTCACAAAAGAACTAGATAAGTTAATGGAGGACAGGTCCATCCATGGCTATTAGCCAGGGTGGGCAGGGATGGTATCCCTAGCTTCTTTTTGCCAGAAGCTGGGAATGGGCAACAGGGGATGATGATTGCCTATTAATTTCATTTGGTGACCTCTAGTTCTTGTGTTATGAGAAGGAGTAAATAACACTTCCTTTTTTACTTTCTCCACACCACTCATGATTTTATAGACCTCTATCATATCCCCCCTTAGTCATCTCTTTTCCAAGCTGAAGTCTTATTAATCTCTCCTCACACAAAAGTCATTTCATACTCCTAATCATTTTTGTTGCCATTTTCTGAACTTTTTCCAATTCCAATCTAGCTTTTTTGAGATGGGGCAACCACATCTGCATGCAGTATTCAAGGTGTGTACGTACCATGGATTTATATAGAGGCAACATGATATTTTCTGTCTTGTTATCTAACCCTTCCTTAATGATTCCCAACACTGTTCGCTTTTTTGATTGCCGCTGCACATTGAGTGGATGTTTTCAGAGAACTGTCCACGACGACTCCAAAATCTCTTTCCTGAGTGGTAACAGCTAATTTAGACCCCATCATTTTATATGTATAGGTGGGATTATGCTTTTCAATGGGCATTACTTTGCATTTATCAGCACTGAATTTCATCTGCCATTTTGTTTCCCAGTCACCCAGTTTTGAGAGATTCTTTTGTAGCTCTTCACAGTCTGCAAATTTTATCACTTCACTCTTTACCCCTTTTCCAGATCATTTATGAATATGTTGAATAGGACTGGGCCCAATACAGACCCCTGGGGGACACCACTATTTACCTCTCTCCATTCTGAAAACTGGACATTTATTCCTACCCTTTGTTTCCTGTCTTTTAACCAGTTACCAATCCATGACAGGACCTTCCCTCTTGTCCCATGACAGCTTACTTTGCTTAAGAGCCTTTGGTGAGGGACCTTGCCAAAGGCGTTCTGAAAATCTAAGTACACTATGTCCACTGGATCCCCCTTGTCCACATGCTTGTTGACCCCCCTCAGAGAACTCTAGTAGGTTGGTGAGGCATGATTTCCCTTTACAAAAACCATGTTGTCTCTTCCCCCAACAAATTATGCTCCTCTGTGTGTCTGACAAATCTGTTCTTTAGTATTTTCCTGTCGCTTGGCTGCTATTTTACACGGAGGGAGTTACAGAATGCTGCTGCCACCACTCTATGGCTCGATTCTGCGGTGCAAGCCCTACAGGCTCAGCCGTCCAAGAGCAGCTACTGTACTGGTGCTTCCCCCACACTGCTCAGGGGGAGGATCCCAACCTACCTGCTACTGAGGCTGCAAAAGAAATTGCAGAACTTCCTTCTCACTCACCACAGCTCAGCATTAAACAGAAGGATGTGGTTCTGGCAGGGCTGGGGCTAATGGAACGAGCACAGTGGTCACAGTCACTACTGCTTTAGAGCATATGAGAGAGAACCTGCCCCCAGTTCAAGAGAAATGTAGTGTTTATAGCTAAACAGGAAATAGCGCCTGCAGCACTGGAACAAGGGGAGGGGGAGGTTTTAAACAGCACTCAGGCTCCAGCAGCAAACATTGATCTCAATGGGGATGGAGTGGGAGGGGGAATGCTCCATGGATCTCAAAGCAGGGCAGTGGGGGGGGAAATCTCCATTGTTCTCAATGGGAACTGGGTGGCTGGTGTATCCTTAATTCAGCACTTCCTGGTTTTCAGTTGCACTCAGCACTCTGGAAGGGCACTAGGCTCTGCTGATCAGCCCGAACTCCACAGGAATTAAGTTGTGGGGGCAGAGAATATAGAGCTGGGTATTGGCTTGAAGGTATGCAATGAAAACTCCATTCAGTAGAGGGTGCTGAAGATTCACAGACCCCCCTTATCCAGCTGGGAGACATAGGGCCTTCTGCTTGAGACTAAGGAGGGACAAGCTCAGACACTGGCATGGAAATAGCTACATAATTGTTCAAGATTCAGCAAGGCCTCAGAAGTAATGGGAAGAGTTTCTGGTCCAGGCACCATACTTCTCACTTCAGTATTTAGGTTGCCAACCCTCCATGATTGGCCTGGAGTCTCCAGGAATTAAAGATTAATCTTTAATTTAAAAATATGTCAAGTGATGAAAGCTCCAGGAATACATCTAACCAAAACTGGCAACCCTAGCAGTATTGTATTTTTCTCCTCAGGTCCTTGCTAGAAGCAGGTCTGGTCTAGAATTCGGGCAGCTTTTGTTAGGCCAAAGGGAAGGGAAGACATTTGCCTGAAGTTTTAACCACATTATTCACTTTCTAAACAGTAAATGGGTTTTGAGTAAGGACCACTGCTAATTGCAGTCCTCCAATTTCATATTTATTCACGTTTCATGGACAGGACTGTTTTCTATAAGATTACCGAGGAAATTATGGCCTTAGATCTGTAGTAATTAAACAGTCTCCTTCAGGCATAGCCACATGAAGCCTTTTCTCAGGGTGGGGGAAGGTTAGTGATCTTTTAATACTCTTCTGTGAACACTTCCTGTCCACTCTGGGGATTAACTAAAGGATGAGGTAGGCACAACATCAAAAATAATATACTACTAGTTAAGTGGTTTAAATATGAGCAAGGCAATTAGGAATAAATATCTCTCCCTATCTTTTAGATATGTATCACATAAGTATTCATTTTCAGCCCTAGCTGCTTCTTGAATTAGAATCAATTTGCACACAAAAAAAGCCCATGTCACCTTAATTCAATCCCTTTGTGCATATGCATTGTGATATTCTTTGATTATCACATTAGTTTTCAGTGCCCAGAATGGACAGTGTTGCCTGAACAGGTAACTGTTAATCATAGAATATCAGGGTTGGAAGGGACCTCAGGAGGTAATCTAGTCCAACCCCCTGGCTCAAAGCAGGACCAATCCCCAGACAGATTTTTACCCGTTCCCTAAATGGTCCCCTCAAGGATTGAACTCACAACCCTGGGTTTAGCAGGCCAATGCTCAAACCATTGAGCTATCCCTCCCCCTCCAAAACATACTCTTGCATTGGCCCCCAAAACATACCCTTGCATCCCACAGCCAAACCCTGCTCTGGCTAGAGAAGTATTCCTTTCCTCCTCAACTTTTCTGTGGTGCAGTCATCATAGCATCTTAGTGCTTTGCAAGCGTTAATAAATTAATAATCTTCACAACACTCTAATGAGGTGAGGGAGTGTTATCCCCATTTTACACATGGGGAATTGAGGCACAGGGATTAATACCACAATTGGCAGAAATGACAGTGAATTTAGGTGCCCAGCCTGGGAAGCCTGCAGCCTGATTGTCCAGAGGACTTAGCATTATGTAGCACTTTATGGTCAGAGAAGAGCTCCCCCTGACTCATGGTGCAGCTGAAAGTGCTCAGTCCTTCTGCAAATTAGACATCAGGTCGAGAACCCAGACAATGAGGAATTAAGAGCCACCAGTGAAAGTTTGGTTTCAGTGACTTGACAGCATCACATACCAACTCCGTGTCAGAAGCAGGCATAGAATCCAGTTCTCCACAGAACCAGTCTTCCTACTATCCCCTGCCTCATGTTCAACCTTCTGCAGCCAATGAGACTGGGGTCTTTCAGACAACAGCCTCCTTCACTACACAACCCTGACTCATTCCCAGAGGATATCCGGTCAACCTGCCCCTAGCAGCTGGGAGAAGCCATTGCAGAGAAAGTCCTGCTCAGCTCTGAGCTGGAGCATGCTCAGTCACACTGGGAGGGATGGTGCATGCACAGTCCCATCAACACACAGGCGCATGTTCAGTGCAGACAGAATCTTCAGAGAATTTAGCTGCCAAATTTGGGTGAGTTTTCACAGGAATCGCAAAAGGCAAATTCCCATGCCCTGCTCCAAAGCATGGAGGTGCTAGTGCTTCCCAATGAAATGGTTGGATTTTTTTTTTTTTTAAAATATGGACAAAAACTTATTTTCCCCTGACCTCATTCTCAGAAACAGCTGAAACATTTTAGCCGAAACTTAAAAAATAAATCAACCTGAGGGAGACGACAGCCTGAATGGTTTGGCAAGGTTATAAGCAACAAAAAACCAGGGTCTTATACAGGGGCGGCTCCAGGCACCAGTGCACCAAGCGCGTGCCTGGGGCGGCAAGCTGCGGGGGGCAGCCTGCCGGTCGCCGTGAGGGCGGCAGTCAGGCTGCCTTCGGCGGCATGTCCACCGGTGCCACGGCTTCGAATCTGCGTGACCAGCGGACCTCCCTCAGGTGCGCCGCCGAAGGCTGCCTCGCTGCTGTGCTTGGGGCGGCAAAATACATAGAGCCACCCCCGGTCTTATAATGGAAAGCGACGGGCAACCTTTTGTACAGGCAGTGCTGCCCGTGATGACTAATTTTAAAGTTGAAAAGTGGCTGTGCAGAAGGCTCTGGTATAATTGCAATTACACTATAACAGTACAGAGGCACAGCCCTCCTATGCTATACTCTGTGTTTTAAAGAATTCCTCTCCCTGTACATATGCATCCGAAGAAGTGGGTTGTAGCCCACGAAAGCTTATGCTCTAATAAATTTGTTAGTCTCTAAGGTGCCACAAGTACTCCTGTTCTTTCTCCCTGTACAAGTATTATCTCCCAGCTTTACAATGTGTTCAGTTAATCAAACCCTATGCTTGGGGCCCAGCTATTCCTCGGCTCAGCTCTCCATCTCCTGTTGCTCACTTACCAGCAGATCCTCACCTTCAGATTAAACAGGAATATGAGCTGCCAGCCACATGCTCAAACTGGAACATTTTTAAATACAAGAACATTGTCTCCAAGAATAAATTGTTTCAGGCTGTCACCAGCCTTGCTGAGGCTCCTAGCCAGGCTCAGCATGGACTCAGCAGAGGTAGTGGCAAATGGCCAGAGGTCCCGACCAGTGGGATTCTCTATACCCACATCTGATTGCCTCCTAGCCCCTTATCAGGCTCACCCATATGTCATTCACAGAGGTCCAAGGGCATGACTTGCCCCTCCTCTTCTTTCTGAGGGTATGTCTACACTACGAAATTCGGTTGAATTTATAGAAGCCGGTTTTATAGATATCGGTTTTATACAGTCGATTGTGTGTGTCCCCACATAAAATGCTCTAAGTGCATGAAGCCGGCGGACCGTGTCCACAGTACCGAGGCTAGCGTCGACTTCCAGAGCGTTGCACTGTGGATAGCTATCCCACAGTTCCTGCAGTCTCCGCCGCCCATTGGAATTCTGGGTTGAGATCCCAATGCCTGATGATGCAAAACAGTGTCGCGGGGGCTTCTGGGTACATGCCGTCAGGCCCCTCCCCCTCCGTCAGAGCAACGGCAGACAATCGATTCGTGCCTTTTTACCTGGGTTACCTGTGCAGTCAACATACCACGGCAAGCATGGAGCCCGCTCAGCTCAGCTCACCGTCACCATGTGTCATCTGGGTGCTGGCAGACGTGGTACTGCATTGCTACACAGCAGCAGCTAATTGCCTTTTGGCAGTAGACGGTGCAGTATGACTGGTAGCCTTCATCGGCTATCTGGGTGCTAACAGTGGGGAACATTTCTGTTCAGCCAAGCAGGAACGGGCACCTCTGAATGCCCCCTTAATGAAATCACCCCATTTCAACCAGGTGACCGTGAATGATATCACTCTCCTGAGGATAACAAAGAGAGATAAGGAATGGATGTTGTCTGCATGCCAGCAAACACCGGGACCATACGCTGCCATGCTTTGTTATGCAATGATTCCAGACTACGTGCTACTGGCCTGGCGTGGTAAAGTGTCCTACCATGGCGGATGGGATAAGGCAGCCCTCCCCAGAAACCTTTTGCAAAGGCTTTGGGAGTACATGAAGGAGAGCTTTCTGGAGATGTCCCTGGAGGATTTCCGCTCCATCCCCATACACGTTAACAGACTTTTCCAGTAGCTGTACTGGCCGCGATTGCCAGGGCAAATTAATCATTAAACACGCTTGCTTTTAAACCATGTGTAATATTTACAAAGGTACACTCACCAGAGGTCCCTTGTGTGCCCTCAGGGTCTGGGAGCATGCCTTGGGTGAGTTCGGGGGTTACTGGTTCCAGGTCCAGGGTGATAAACATATCCTGGCTGTTGGGGAAACCGGTTTCTCCGCTTCCTTGCTGTGAGCTATCATCATCATCATCATCATCATCATCCGCATACCCCGAACCCGCTTCCCTGTTGCGTGTTTCTCCATTGACGGAGTCAAAGCACACGGTTGGGGTAGTGGTGGTTGCACCCCCTAGCATGGCATGCAGCTCCGTGTAGAGGCGGCATGTTTGCGGCTCTGCCCCAGACCTTCCGTTTGCCTCTCTGGCTTTGTGGTAGGCTTGCCTTAGCTCCTTAATTTTCACACGGCACTGCTGTGCGTCCCTGTTATGGCCTCTGTCCTTCATGCCCTTTGAGACCTTTTCTAATATTTTGCCATTTCGTTTACTGCTACGGAGTTCAGCTAGCACTGATTCGTCTCCCCATATGGCGAGCAGATCCCATACCTCCCATTCGGTCCATGCTGGAGCTCTTTTGCGATCCTGGGACTCCATCATGGTTACCTGTGGTGATGAGCTCTGCGTGATCACCTGTGCTCTCCACGCTGGGCAAATAGGAAATGAAATTCAAAAGTTCACGGGGCTTTTCCTGTCTACCTGGTCAGTGCATCTGAGTTGAGAGTGCTGTCCAGAGCGGTCACAATGAAGCACTGTGGGATAGCTCCCGGAGGCCAATAACGTCGAATTTTGTCCACACTACCCCAAATCCGACCCGGAAAGGCCGATTTTAGCGCTAATCCCCTCGTCGGAGGTGGAGTAAAGAAACCGGTTTAAAGGGCCCTTTAAGTCTAAAGAAAGGGCTTCATCGTGTGGACGTGTCCAGGCTTAATTCGATTTAACCCTGCTAAAGTCGACCTAAACTCGTAGTGTAGACCAGGGCTGAGCTGCCTGCATTTGTTTTGCTTAGCAAGCTTCTGTTGGTGCAGCTCTGCCTCCTCACTCTGACACTCCTGGCTGCCAGCTCCATTTGCCTCGCCTCCCCTAGCTGCCTTTTCCACTCCAGCACCCACAGCTCTGGACCTCTCACCATCACCACTGCCTCTGCTGGATCATCCGGAGAACTGTCAGCTTGGTCCCCTGCATGCCTTGTAGGAGAAAAGGGACCCAGTGGCCACCAGTTTGGAGCAGGTGCCCTATCCTGCCTCATGGCCGGAGTGCAGCATGACCAATAGCCCCGATTACTTCTGATCAGCAGCTGACAGGCCTTGCTGTGCACACAGCTCTGCTAGCTGCTTCTTGGCGAACTCAGAAAATGTGTCTTTGCTCCTCCTGCCCTTTCTGCTGCTTTCCTTTGTTGTGTTTCCTTTACCTGACATAAAACACAAGAGAACAACATAACTAACCTTTCCTGACTGTTCCCAGCCTTCTCCTGCTGAATCACTTCACAATCTAGTTTACCAGGGCTTGAAGTGTGAACCTCAGTCAACCTGCCAGCTGCATGTAAAACCTGCAATTGACTATGCCACTTGGACACACTGCTGAGGGCATCCCAAACCGTAAGCCACTGGGTTACCACTTTGCCTCAAGAAGGGAGAGCTTTGCTGGGGTTAGATGGTGTCAGCTCCATGCAACACTAACATGTCTGCCTCACCAGCAAACTCCTCGAGACTCTGCCAGTGCAAACCTTGCCTCACAGGTAACAATCAGTGAACCCGAGTTCCCCAGAGATCTCTCTCTGTAGCATCCAGTCCCTCTCGTTGGATGCTCACAGCCAGTAGTAAGTTCACTGCCTTGAAAAAGACAGTGCACACCCCAGCCTGTTAGGTTAGCTTAGGACTCACTCCTTACTTCAGTGTAACAAAGAATGTTGATTAATAGAGAACAGAGATTTAAGTGATATTAAGGAAGAGAAAAAGAGACAGGTCTGGTTACAAAGAATCAAACCAGCTTTCTAGTGACTGAAACTTAATCTTAGCAAGTTACAATCTTTGCCTGAGCAATTTTCTTACTTACCTCAAGTTATCAGCATCTCCAGCCCTTCAAGCCAGAGGATTCAACATTCACAGAATCAGAGGGTGCTGTTCCCAAAGTGATGGGTAACTAGAATGCCTATTTTGTTCCCCTCATGTTTCCCAAAGTCCATTGTCTTTGCTTCAAGAGCCAGGAAGGCATCTTGGGGGTTCAGACTCTCATGTCCCCCCATGTGCTCACAAAGCTGTTTCCTCAGCTGCTTGTTAGCTTGATTGCTTTGTTTACCTTATATGTACATGTACTTTGTCTATGGCTTACAAAGCTTGACCCCAATAGGTAAATCCACGTTCTTTTGTGTAAGGCAGACTTGCCTCCAAAACATATTTTAAGACCATATTTCCAGTACACATACACAACTGTTTATACACAACCCATACATACCTCACACAATGATATTCATGACTAATGTGTCACCAGGTTTTGTAATCGACCTTATTCAATACACTTTTATACTACAACAGTGTACACAGTTGATTCAATTGCTTATTCTTTGGGGTTCAGACCCCCCCAATTCTCCCATCTCAGGTGTCTGCACCCTGACTGCCACAACTCAGTTACTATAGATTCATAGATTCCAAGGGCAGAAGGGATCAATATGATCATCTAATCTGGCCTCCTGGATAACACCGTCCAGAGAACTTCCCCATAATAATTCTTAGAGCAGATCTTTTAGAAAAGGATCACAGCTTGATTTAAAAATTGTTAGTGATGGAGAATCCACTACAACCCTTAGTAAGTTGTTCCAATGATTAACCACTTTCACCATTACAAATTTACACCTTATTTCTAGTCTGACTTTGTCTAGCTTCAACTTCCAGCCACTGGATCACGTTAGACCTTTCTCTGCTAGACTGAAGAGCTCATTATCAAAATATTTGTTCCTCATGTAGGTACTTATAGACTGTGATCAAGTCCCCCCCTTAACCTTCTCTTTGTTAAGACAAATAGACTCAATGAGCTCAATCACTATAAGGCATCTTTTCTAACCCTTTAAATCATTCTCATGGCTCTTCTCTGAACCTTCTCCAATTTATCAACATCCTTATTGAATTGCAGACACCAGAACTGGACACAATTCAAGCAGTAGTCACACCAGTGACAAATACACAGGTAAAATAACCTCTCTGCTCCTACTTGAGATTCCTGTTTATGCATCCCAGAACTGCATTAATTCTGTTGGCCTGGAGGCCCATGTTCAGCTATTTATCCATCATGACCCCCAAATCTTTTTCAGAGTCCCTGCTTCCTAGGTTAGAGGCCCCAGTATGGCCTGCATTCTTTGTTCCTCAGTGTACACATTTAGCCACATTAAAACATATATTGTTTGCTTGTGACCAGTTTACCAAGTGATTCAGAGCGCTCTGAATCAATGACTTGTCTTCATTATTTACCACTCGCCCAATTTTTGTCATCTGCAGACTTCAGTCTATCTTCCTATTCTGGGCAAAAGACATCTTCTCACTTGCCAAGCCTGATCCCATTTTGCCTTCCTCTTCTCTCAGGTGAACCACATGACTAGCACACCACTATCTCCCAAGTCAGGGCGGGATATGAAGTAACAAAAGGACTTCCTTTTCTGGAAGATAAGACCTTTTTTAAAGACTGAGAATGTTTAAATTACTTTAATTTCCAGGTTCCTACCAAAATTAATGGCCAATTTACAGGTCTGAAGTGCTTTTGCTTGCTAAGAGGCATGGGACTGAGCTGCTGAATCTTGGTCTCCACTGCTGCCAAAAAAACATCTCACACATCAGAGCCAGTAACAACTTTGAGAGTTAGGTCACCAGGCTGATTTTCCTTTGACCAGAAAGTAAAAAACCCACCCATTTTTAAAGATCCAAATGGATTTATTGAGCCTGGGTACATCTTTGCAAATGAGACCAAATGGAAGTCCTGATCACAAGTAGTCACCTGAGAGCTTAAGTCACTTGCCAATACCTAAAATCCCACCCTCGGAGTCAGATTCCTGCACAGGGAAGTACATTTAGCCCAACTGAATTGCTCTTGCTGTTCCAGTTGGATAGGACATTCTTCATGCTGTGTCTTTGGGCAACGTTGCTGTGAAGATGCTGCATTTTATCTTTTAGTAAGTAGGTTCCTGATCTCCAAAATCATCAACTGGGCCAGACATTAGCCACCTCCTCTCTAGCCATAGCCTACCCACACAGCTGCATTCTCTCAGAAGGGTGTAATCCACAAAGCTATGGAAGCAGCATAGGGAGCCAGAGATGAAGCATCCTCAGTCAAGGACATGCAGTGAAAGGAGGAGCTTCCAAAAGGAAATTATACAAGACTACTCCAGAGTCTGACAGATAACCTTGCTCTTCAGTTAGAGCTTTCCACAATAACCACACTAAAAATAAAAGTCTAGATGAATGCTGCAAGCAAAGCTTCCTGTAACCAGAGAAGGGATAAGCCTTAATGAGCTACAACCTTATTGTGCAATCTAGTTTACCTATGATGATAGGCACCATAGAAAATCCTAAAGATGTACTTCTCCCACTGGCCCATTTTATTGCAGTGCTGTGGGGTTCAGTGAGTAGGTGAAGATTTTTGAGATGCCCAGAGACACCAGTATTTTATTCAAATCAGAATCAAAAGGAAAGCTTAACTTTCTTCACATTTAACAGCAAAAGCGTAATTGCATTTGACAGGTTAATGGCAAGGTCGTCAACCTAATCCCATTATAAGGTTGATAGAAAGCTGGCTAGATCGTCGGGCTCAATGGGTAGTGATCAATGGCTCCATGTCTAGTTGGCAGCTGGTATCAAGCAGAGTGCCCCAAAGGTCGGTCCTGGGGCCAGTTTTGTTCAATATCTTTATTAATGATCTGGAGGATGGCGTGGACTGCACCCTCAGCAAGTTTGCAGATAACACTAAACTGGGAGGAGTGGTAGATACGCTGGAGGGTAGAGATAGGATACAGAGGGACCTAGACAAATTAGAGGATTGGGCCAAAAGAAATCCGATGAGGTTCAACAGGGACAAGTGCAGAGTCCTGCACTTAGGAAGGAAGAATCCCCTGCACTGCTACAAACTAGGGACCGAGTGGCTAGGCAGCAATTCTGCAGAAAAGGACCTAGGGGTTACAGTGGACGATAAGCTGGATATGAGTCAACAGTGTGCCCTTGTTGCCAAGAAGGCTAATGGCATTTTGAGTTGTCTAAATAGGGGCATTGCCAGCAGATCGAGGGACGTGATAATTCCCCTCTATTCGGCATTGGTGAGGCCTCATCTGGAGTACTATGTCCAGTTTTGGGCCCCACACTACAAGGATGTGGAAAAATTGGAGAGTCCAGCGGAGGGCAACAAAAATGATTAGGGGGCTGGAGCACATGATTTATGAGGCGAGGCTGAGGGAACTGGGATTATTTAGTCTGCAGAAGAGAAGAATGAGGGAGGATTTGATAGCTGCTTTCAACTACCTGAAAGGGGGTTCCAAAGAGGATGGATCTAGGCTGTTCTCAGTGGTACCAGATGACAGAACAATGAGCAATGGTCTCAAGTTGCAGTGGGGGAGGTTTAGGTTGGATATTGGGAAAAACTCTCTCACTAGGAGGGTGGTGAAGCACTGGAATGGGTTACCTAGGGAGGTGGTAGAATCTCCTTCCTTAGAGGTTTTTAAGGTCAGGCTTGACAAAGCCCTGGCTAGGATGATTTAGTTGGGGATTAGGTAGTGCTTTGAGCAGGGGGTTGGACTAGATGACCTCCTGAGGTCGCTTCCAACCCTATGATTCGATGATAATAAAGCCTTTATAAACAGCATAATCCCAGGCAGTCTCCCATTGCTATTTTGTGAACACTTATAAGTAGAAAACACCATTCCACTTCTAGTGTTTGAGTGAGAGACTTTGGCTACCAACATTTAATAGTATTTGCTCAGACTTCCTTACCTGTTCAGGAGCAGCAGACTTTCAGGATGGTTCATAACAAAACTGCAGAAGCAGCTACTTGAGGTTAGCTCACCTGTGAATGAGTTGGACACTCATCACTGGACACCAAGCACTGGCTAACGCATCTCAGCACTGTCGGAGAGAAAACTCTGGAAGAACAGGACTTTATTTTTAAGTGTCTTTACAAGGAAGAGGAGTAGAGTTTTGGGTGCAGGGGCTTTTGTACATTGTGCAGAACTCTTTGAAGAGATACTGGTTTGCTATAGCTTGTCTGATTTGATTTTTTTTTTTTTTAATTCCTAAAGTGATAAGGGTTCTTTAATGCTACCCACTGTGAGTGGATTCATATAAATCTTATAAGAAGATGCCAGGATTATCTCTGTGCCACTGAAGCCTAGAAGTCTGTGTCACTGTGAAGCAACAGAAGTAGCTACAAGCATGGTTGAGAGCTTTTTCTTCAGCATATCATCAGGTTCAATCAGCCCTGGTAGGTGTGGTCTGTTACCATCCCATTTTAAAGTTCTCAACCATCTCCCCCCCCCCCCCTTTTTTTTTTTTTTAAAACCCACAATTTATGAATTACACCCTTTTAGTGACTTGTACTTAAAATAAAAGCTTTTAAAAGGATGTAGGTGCCATGGTTATCCGAATTTAGAGAAGTGAGTCAGAGAATGGAAATAGTTCTGATCTGTGAATTGTAATGTTTACCCTACCAGAAGTCTGGCCATTAATACTCATTCACACAGCACTTGTGATGTCAGCGGGCTAACTTCCAGTGCTGAACAGATCACATATGAAACTGTTTATATGTCCCTTTCAGCTCCACATAAGCAGCACCCTCCTCTTGTACAGGCCACCACTGATATGCTTCCCAGAACTATAATCATTCCCCCCACCCAAAACAAACAAACAAACAACTCTACAGCTACCCTCACTCTTTCCCATCACTCAAAACAGAGTAAGCTGTGTGAGTTAAGTCAGTTAATTTTGAGATGTTATTTTGCTTCCAATATACAGCAGAACTATATAACTAAGGGCTTGTCTACACTGGCACTTTGCAGCGCTGCAACTTTCTCACTCAGGGGTGTGAAAACACACCCCCAAGTGCCAGTGTAGACAGTGCACCAGCACTGGGAGCTGTGCTCTCAACGCTAGCTATTCCTCTTGTGGAGATGGGTTTTTTTAGAGCGCTGGGAGAGCTCTCCCCAGGCACTGCACCGCGTCCACACAAGCCACGTTAAAGTGCTGCTGCGGCCAGCACTTTAACATTGCCAGTGAAGACGTGCCCTAAGTTAATGCCCTCCCTTTGGAAACAAAGCCCACCACCATGCCAGGAAAGGGTTTAGACATGTTTCAGCATGTAAATAGCTCTACTGGCAGCATAACAAAGGTTTGTCTCAGCCAATAGCGTGTGAAGGAACAATTTGATACAATCTATTTTCCATACAGACAATTCTATTAATTTTAGCTATATTGATAGACATTTGGGGCAGAAATATTAGCGCCTACCTAGGTTTATACAGTGGTAGTTACAAGTTTATTCACAGATTTAACTCCACTTCCTTCCCACCCTGATGAACGTCTTTATAACCTGATCTAGAACAGAAATCCTCTTTATAACTTGAAAAAAGTTAAATGGCTGGATTGTATGGAAGCATTTTTAGTATTACCAAATTTCAGAGACCCAATTTTAAAGCAGTAAGTTGCCGATTTACATGAAAGGAAGGGTCTTGTCAAAGCAACACTCTCTCACACAGATCATTAGCTATTCTGACTTCACACACAGAATATTCACTATTCACCACCCTCCTACTAGAACACAGAAATTAAAGTTATGAAGTGAGAGAACTAGAAATAGTCACATTCGGGAACTGCAGTATTGTTTGAGGATTAAGGCTGGCTATTTGCTGGCCTTAAGCCACACTACACACAGTCTAACTGTAAAACTGACTCCTGATGCTTAAACAAGAACAGATGCAGTTCCATGCAGAAAGGCACTCAGACTTCCACTGGTATTCTTAGCCATGACTGGATGGCAGATCCCATCAGAGAAGAGCTTTTGCGTTACAA
Source organism: Terrapene triunguis (assembly GCF_002925995.2). Lineage (NCBI taxonomy): Eukaryota > Metazoa > Chordata > Testudines > Emydidae > Terrapene > Terrapene triunguis. Next base: position 1,238,456 of record NW_020664609.1, on the reverse strand, counting down.
CCTCATGGGATAATCTCCAAAGAGCAGGCTCTGTTGGTGGTTTCACATTGCATAAACTGACTTTAATTACCAGCTTATTATACAGCAAATTTCCCCTCACTCTGGAAGAGGAGCAGCTCACAAGAGCTTACGTTAGCGTCAATATCCTTCAGAAACAGTACACCTCTACGCTGTCCTCGGGAGCCAAGAAAAATCTTACTGTGTTATAGGTGAAACCGCATTATATTGAACTTGCTTTGATCCACTGGAGTGTGCAGCCCCGCCCCCCCGGAGCACTGCTTTACCGCGTTATATCCGAATTTGTGTTATATCGGGTCGCGTTATATTGAGGTAGCGGTGTAGTTAACGTTTTTGGCAGTGCTTTTATTACAACTCAGTTTTGTTCTGCAAGTTAATATGAGAAAATTACAGCATCTTTGAAGTGAACCCAACAGAATCTGGTTAGCATCCAATGGTTCTCTTGGGGGGGCGGGGAGGGAAGATCTGAGGCCTTTACACCGAACTTGGGTCGTGCCAAGGGGCCTTACAATGGGCGTACATGTGAGCCAGGCCCAATCTCCTGAAAGATTCAATCAAGTGAGGTTTTTTAGTGTCACTTGCACAAAGCTTTAAACCTCCTTGTGCTGCCTTTCATTTTGCTGAAACTTGGAACTTCTCAATACTGTGATCAGTTGTGTATTTATACCATAAATCCAGGAAAACTGATTGAAATGAGAACAAGTAGCTTTTCCTGATTTAATACCTCCCCCCAACCAAGAGACTCCTGAAGGACTAGCCAGCATTATGCTCAGATGAAGCCATCAGTCCAGAGTTTGTTTTCTGGTCTGGTTATTAACTCTGAATTTTAGCCTTCAGCACTGATAAGTAGCATCCACTGAGGGAATAATTCAGATAGCCAGTATTCACTTTTGAATCTTTCACTTCCACATCCTAGGAACCTGGAGGGCACTTCATTATGACTCAGGAGAATACAACATGTAGACAGTCGAAGTGCTGGAAAAGTCTGAAAAGCTTAGCATTATTAAGAAGAAATACTTCCAATGCCCACTTTAATGCCCAGTAAATTTCTGGTTTCACAGGGAAAAAAGGAGTTAATATGGCATGTGTGGGACTGCAGTCACTTTGCAAGATAAACATTACAACTCATGATAGCATCAAGTTTGCATGTGAAATTTTAATTGTAAAATAAGAAGTCAAGCAGTAGTTAATTGCCATTTATTAGATGAAGTGCTCTAAATAGAGTTTTCTTCATAGATTGAGCCACAATGAGAAGTACTATAGTCTCCAAAAGGCTTAATATAGCTGGTGGAAAATTAGGGATAAGAATAATCAATCCTTTATTCTTCCCTGAATGACAAATACTTCCTGAGAATAGCTAGTGTTTCTAGTGCACTTGGCATATTATACAACTGAAGCAGAAGAGAAGACAGATTGAGCCCTCAAAGTCAACAGCTCCACTAGGAAAAAAGTTCTCTGAGTAACATTTCTGAAATCCAAGTAGTGACAGAAAAAGGTCGAATGAAAAGGCAATTCCTTCCCATGGTAAGTGGTTATGTTGATGTGTATTGCCCTCTCTCTCCAAAGGAGCTTGTCTGATTTGCCCCCGTGGTTAAGAAAGAGCTGTCTCCTGGCGACAATACAAAGAACAACCAGGCACCTTCCGTTCTACTTTTATTTTCACTTTCAGTTAAAAACAAACCATTGTTCTTTTAAAAAAGAATAATCCATTCATTTGTGATTATAAAGTGCATTTTTTCACCTTGAACTTTGTGTACAAAAACATTTTAAAAGACACACATGCAAAAACAGCTTAACAAGGCACTTCCAGGCATAAAAGAAGGACAGCAATGCCTCACTTCTACATTCCCACTGGCGAAAGAAAAGTGTGAAAAACGAAAGCTCCAAGAAGTTACCTTTTTTATGTTTTCGAATCATCATTGGTCAAAGAGTCAGTTCCCAGCACAATGTTTACACAATGTCAATGTGTAGGTCACAACTTCCACAGCTTTTTCCCCATCCACTGCGGTACACGATTGCTTCCATTGGCTGGTATGCACGGGCCCCTTCACTGTACCACCAGGAGGAGGAAATAAAAGCACACTACCACCCATGGCACTACAGACTCACACATCACTGTTGCATTTTAGGGTGTCATGGTTAGGATCTAAAGGTGTGCTAGAATGTGTTAGCTAAAAGTACATGAAGCAAGCTGTATACTAGATTTTTAGAACATGTCAGCTAAAAACAACCATACCTTTAAATCCTAGGCAAGTTAAACCCTTGACTCAATTCACAGCCCAGCTTTGTAAATCAAAGAACGATTTTAAACCAAACCTGGATAAGTCTTTCCTAAAGACAACTTTACGGAGGACACTATTTAACTTATCAAACGGAAATTCAGGAAACAGACTTTTCAAATTAGTGAATGAAGCTTGTGCAACCCATGTTTACATACACATACACACAGTGTTAATTTAATGCCTGAAATTAGTGACTGAGTACAATAATGCTTTCCACAGCCCAATACATTTATTGATGCAAAGATAAATCAAAAAACTATGCATTCTTCCTGTAAGCTCATTGTTCTTACTTAATCATGTCTAATAGAAGGTTGGATACATCATCTCCTAAAATTATAGGACAGTGCAGAAGTGTTTTGTACTGTGGTCTCCAGAATTAAAGAAGTGATGTTTTTAAAAGCAATTTTGAAGAATAGCATAGCCATTTGCTTCTTCCTGTGCCCTCCCAACACAAATATTGGGTATGTGCCAAAAATATAACGTTTGTGTTCTAGAAAAAATAGAATATCTGGAAATATTAAACCGCATTTGAATTATTCCATTTAAGTATATGAAATAAGTTATTCTGCTCAAATAGCAAGACATTGGCTTAATGATTGCAGTGAGTAATTTAGCTACATTCTCTCTGGCAGTACCTAAAATGACTGTTCTTTGCAATTCACCACTCCTCCAAAACAAGCCATGGTACTCTCCCCTCTACCGCAACAGATCTTCCTTTTCAACAAGAGCAACGATGGCATCTCATGCCCTTGAGAGATCCATTTTCTTGGGCAGAACTACATTTTGTATGGAAATAGCACTGAAGGCAAATGTGTGCACTTAATTGTGATAGCTTCTACAATGTCAATACAAGATACAGATGTGACAGCTCAGTATGTAATTACAGTGCAAGTCTGGTGTTCTAGCAATCTAACCCATTCTAGCATGAAAACAATGAACAAAGAGCTACACATCCATTCTAGTGAGACACAAGTTTTAGACAAAACAGTTGACTTGGATTAATACAAATTTTCAGAACTTTTTAAAAGCTAGCAGTCACATTTCAGAAACCTTTGTAGTTCAAGCCACTGCTGTGATATTGTACACAAAAAAAGTTCTGAGCCAAGGCACTCACACTGCACTAAGAAGTTAGTCTCCCGAATAAACTGTCTTCATAGGACATGACAAGCAGCAGCAGTGAGGTCTGTTTATCAAATTTCAAACCCACTACAGAAACAACAAATAAATTCACAAACATGCAATGTATTTACTGTCCATGCACACTCATGCATGAACCCTTTGGCACCCGGTTTCCTAACAGAATGAAAGCTGATTTTACATTAGCACTAAAAGTAGGAGCTGCTGCACTCCCCAGGCACAGTAAGGCAATTAATAGAGATACATATTGAGAACTGAATGGCGATCTTTCAGCATCTGCAAGATTAAAAATTAAAAAAAGAAAAAATCCTCAGTGTTACTCCCCAAGTAGTTCAAGAGCGCCGGGGGGCTGGAAGACCTTCTGGACATATTAACAGTTGCAGACAAAGAGCTCTTCCCCTCCAGTAAAAATGGTTTTTAAAACACTTGATGAGTCAAAGGATTTAACCCCAAAGCTACAAGGATACTACACAGTTCTAAAGGAAAAAAAATTCAACTCCTCAACATGGGCAATCCCTATGAATTTACTACACAAAAGTTATATTTTAAAAAAAAAAATCTTACAGATGAACTGGTGACTAAGCATACCAGTATCTTCCCATAAATGCAGATATCTCCTAATATGGCACGAGGCGAAGCTTCTAGTCATGGTTATTGTGTCATTTCTAGAATCTTTTCCATCTTTAACAAAAAGGCTCCAGCACAGAAAGAAGGTCAGAGAGAAGGGACATTCACATCCCCCTCTTGCCATCAGAAGGCTAGTTTAGCTTTAATATCTCCTGTCATGTATAAATTACCTGTCAAATAGTCTTCTAGCAAAGCCAACTTGCATAGTGCTACAGAAATGGTAGAGCATAGTTAAAAAAGCCTCCCTCTTTAAGATACTCAAGCCTGTAACAACCCTAATGTGCAACACAAGACACTACTACATACCTAAGTGAACAATGCAATCACTGAAGTAGTAAGTGTTTAACTGGAGGAGATTAGCAGCATTATACAGAAGAGGACTAGCAGCACTGGGCAGAAACTCCAGTGAGGTCTCCCATTCTGTCAAACTGTTTCCAAGTGTTGAATCTGGGGGGTAACTATCATGATGCAAAAGACACTAGTTTAGCTGGTATTAAAACCACTTGCGATCACTGAACGTTACAGTCATCTTGCTTTACCCCAATGGAGCTTTGCAGAGCCATGTAAAGTGTCATTTACCCAGCCCTTTAGCAAACTTCATGTTCAGGCCAATTCCCAAGCTTGCAACAGGCACAGCAACAGTTAGAGAATCAAGACTCAGTTCCTCCATTAGTAGTAAGGCCCTAGCTTTTCATACCCTGAATAGCTAGGCCACTCAGGAAACAAGCCATAGGAGCACCTCGGACTTCCAAACTGATCAAAGGCAATGCCAAAATCAGGTCCAGCCTGAGGCTGCGAGACTTCCCGAGCAGATTTCAGTTCAGACTGTATGATCCTGTAATTCAGGCCTCTGTTGCTGTCCCAATACACTTTCCCATCACACTCGTAATAGACTGCAAACTCGATTCTTTCATGGGATTGAATTCTCTCTGGCAAGCAGATATCAAAGGAAAACGTGTCCTTGTCTGAACCTGCATAAGTGTCCTTGACATATTGGCACGGATAGTCTGTGAAGCTTTTCCAAGTGTCGAATGTCATCCTTATTCTCACAGTCTTCTCAAAAGCAAGATTCTTAACCTTCACTGTGCCCACAATAGCTTTATCCTTTAGCATGCAGTTTTCCAGGCAGACAAAATCTGTCTGAAGGCGATTTCTGAAGTCCAAGTAGTCTGCAGAAGGCTGTACGAAATCCAAGACAAAGTTGTCCCTCTCTACTGTCGTCAGACCCACAATATTGTCTATTAACTCTGTGATGTTGAATGGAATATCTAACGGGTCATCAAACTCTGAAAACACTTTAACCATTGTCAGAGCCAAGCCTCTGCTATCGGCAAAAGAAACTCTCTTTTTCACCCTATTTCCCTGGAGAGATGTTGCTGCCTCTCCAGGTTCACTGAACTCAGCCTTACTGTTCTGAATGCAGGGACGTAATGGTTTGTTTGGCTTTGGAGCGATTTTACAAGCAAATCTCTCTCTTCTCAAGGGTGGAGAACACAGATACAGCTGCATGGCTATGTCCACAGCCATTGCTGGTGTAGGAGCAAAGTAGTCCAGTATTCTGAAAGAAAGAGGGGGGAAAAGGTGAGTTTTCATCACATAATTATATGACCCGAAAAGGAGCATAAGCAAGCAACATGAAAACTTCATTATGCTGGGACATGAACTCCTTTTGAACTTTAATTTCTGCTACATACAGTCAGCTGCTGAATAGTTTTTTTCTGGAGCACACCTTGCCCCCTCATTCCCCTGCAATAAAATATTATCAATGACAAGCGTTAAAAGCAAAGCATACAGAGAACGAGAAGAGTAAACTGGGTTTTTATATTGCATTTCCTCCATTCTAACTGCATAAACCCTTTTGTTTGTTAAATACCGTGCAGAGATCAACCATTTTTAAATGAATCCACACTGTAGGACCATGACTAAAAATATTTACTGGCCCAGGAAATATTTCTTCTACTCTGTCATGGTGTTTCTAGTTATGATAGGTTGCAAAACACTAAACCTAAGTATAGTGCTTTACTCCCCCACCTCAACCCCTTAATGGTTTTGCTGTATTATGGTTAAATGAACATTGGAAGTTAATGTAAAATTTCAGTAGTTTCACAAACTTAAATACAATTAATTATATTATATTTCTGCTGTGGTCTCCTCCCCAGGAGAGTCTGATATTTTCTCCACTTCACTGCGTAGCTGTAGCTTCCTTTAAAATGTAGAAACAGGAACTGCATATTTCATCATCAGCAGCAGTATGGAACTGATATGACCTCTAGAGGGGACAGAACCACAGCAGAACCATAGACACTAGACTTTATGATAACTTGAAGAGTTGTCATAAGAAATGACAAACTTCAGTGTCATCCCCCAAACTTCAAAAATCAGGTTATTTCAATATGCTTCCCTCCTCAGACTCTTCTGGCACGATTTTGAGCAGCCAATCTTCTCATGAACACTGGGGTTAGAGATGAATGCCTTACACATGATACTCAGTAGATCTAGCTCTCTTCTTGAGACACTGGCAAAATGGTAATATGAATGTGATCCTAAGGTTTGATACTATTATCTCATGGGCTACCGACACTAAACAGATGGTGCTCAAGTTTTCCTGCCCCATCCAATATTACTTTATAGCCATGGCGATTCAGGAAATAATGGATAAATACGTATGTATAAATACTCATTTTAAATGGTCACGGAGATGAGCAGTGACATTTTGGCAGGGGACCGAGCAGTGTAGCATGGAAGTATTCTAGACCCAGTCCCCAGAAAAGGCTAGCAGATACAGCAGGGTACGTGCAGCTCCACAGGATACGTGCACTTAATGGTAAAAGGAATTACATTCAATTAAAACCAAAGGGACCTTTAGCAAGCTAAACATGCTATTAAAAACAAAACAACCAACCAACCAACCACTGGTGCCAAGAGCCACCCCCACCCAAGCCACATCCCGATCTTGCAGAGTCTCCTGCTGTTTGTGTGCTCACAAGTAGCTGGCCCAGGGTCCCCACTGACTGAACTCCAAGCTCCAAATTAATGCCACCTCCCTCAAACGTATAGAATACTCTACTGGGGTGGCTGCGTATCATCAACGGCCCCCTCTTCTAGACAGTGTCATTCTCCCTCCCCTCCCCCATGTCTCCTGCTACAGGGCATTTGGGAAGGTAGCCCCCACCTACTATAAACAGCAGCAGCCACCTTCCTTCCCCCACCTAACTGTGCAAAGATGGTAGCACTGGAGCTGTGTCTGCATCGTTATGTTGTTCACACTCAGGTTCTTCCCTGCAAACATCAGAACTGGAAACAATTGTACACTGACAGCCTATTGCCTAGATTCGAATGACACATGCATGGGCAAAAGTCCGACTTGCTTGGGATGAACTGATTGTTCTCCGAGCCCTGAAGAATACAGGATTGATAAAGCACGATATAGCCCACTGATTTTAACACGTGATTTAAAATGAAGAACTTTTAATTAAAAAAAAATATATATTTCAATGACTCCTCTCCTGCCACTCCCAAATCAAAATCTATGGGCCAATCTCTAAATGAGACCGCAGCATCACAACAGCGGTTGGCTAAAGAGAACCAGGGATAAATGAGAGATCAAGGCTGCCAACAGCTATTTAGAACCTTAGTACCTTACAACTACAATACTCAGGCCAAGAACTATGCTCCTTACAGAAAGCTGTCTACACATCAGCCCTTCTTCAGAACAGCATCAAAATATTTCATCTGTACGTTGCATTCAACAAGGACTTCTGTTTATTCAGAATGTGTGTCAAGACCTGAGTGCAAGAGTGCACTCCAGCAACTAGCTCCTCCTCCGCTTCCTCATCATAGCCTGACACAGCTCAAATCCAACTAGTGTCGCAAACCTCACAGAGCAGCATTAAATCCACGTGTGCATTCTCTGCTGCTGTACATGGTCTTGACAAGCCTCTACTTACACACACGAAGCTACTGTGTATATATGCTATTTCATCCTGCAAAACAATACAGCCACAAATATTCACAACTGCCTGTTACTTCAACCAGTCTCAGATGCATTACAGGGTCATGTCTCATTACAGTTAAACCTCTTTAGTATTTGAGGAAACTAACAACTGCAGCCTCAATGTCCCTGGCAATATCTGGATAATGGAGGATATACTGTATTATTTAATAAAAAGGTATTCTATCAAAAAGCTATTTTGGGACATTCAACCTAAGGGTGTTTAGAAGTCAAACCTCATGATGCATCCTATTTAAGCCATTAAAAGTCACAAGGCCAGATCTACTGAACTGCCTGCAATTTTCAGTTACGATTTTATAACTCAGGAGGTGAATTTTTGCTCTGGATTGACCGTGGGGCACTTGCTTCAAAGTCCAAGAATGCTGGGTGGGACTCTGTTGAACCACCCTAAAAGGAATGGGGAAGCTTTTCATTTAAGTCAGAGATTTACAGTAAGGCTAATGAACTGTCTCAGGTTTTAAAACATTTGGATCTTTAAAAGTAATTCAGTGAATAGCTGTTACTGGAAAGATGCCCACAAACTCAGCTCTGAAAAACACAGGAAGTGTTCAGCTACAAGAATGAAGGAAAAGCGTGTTTAAAGGAACACTGACGACTTGATATCTTCATTCTTTTAAAGAAAGTTTGAAGCTCATTTGCCTAGTTTTCAATACCACTCCAAAGACTTCGAAACTATATTGCCCTGCCAGTTTCACCCTCTTCTCTGAGCAAATACTAATGCCCTTTCTCCCACCCCAGCTTTATAAGCAAACATGTGAACAAAACTGTTTAAATCCATGTTTGTCAACAGCCTCTGATGATATTTGTACAGATCCAAAAATAAGGTTTGTTAACTTGTTAGCTTCCTCTGCTAGCTGTCTGCAGCAGACTAATATAACATCAAACATTAGCAAGGATCTTGAAAGCATACGGACAATAAACAAGTTGAAGACAGTTTTACAGGTATATTATATGCTGCATGTTAGGTCCAGAAGAGGGGGCAGTTTATTCTAAGTGAGGATGTATTATGCTAGTACCACTTGGTAATCAGCTGTCTTCATTTGGGGCAGGTATATACAACAAAGTTTTGATGGCATATCTATGTTGGTCAGGGGGGTGGAAAAAAACACCAACCAAACAAAATCACACAGCCAGTTATGCTGACAAAAGCCCCTGTGTAGACACAGCTATGCTGACAGAGGAGTAGGCGAGGCCTTGAAGTACAATTGATGCATACGTATGGTCTCTTGAGAAGTTCAAATACCTTCTCTTCTCATCCTCTCAGAAAAGGGGAAGATTGTCTAGGCCTCTCTTGGGCAGCTGGAACTACCAGAGAGCCTGGAACAAGAGGAGAACAGAAGTTCTGAAATCCCTTCTCAAGGGCTTGGGACCTATAGCACCTCTCTCCTAGATGTAGCTAGTACAGAAGCTAGAGTTAGCCACAAATCCTTCACTTGCTCCAACATCTCTTCATTTATTGGAAGGGCCCATTTAGATTGTAAGCTCTTATAGGGCAGGAACTCTCTCTCGCTATGTCTATGTACAGTGTCCAGCATAATGGGGCCCTGATCTCAGAGACCTCCAGGCACCAGGGCAACACAAATACAAATAAATTACTTTGGAAAATCCAGCCATTATTTAGGTATCTAAATGGGAACAGAGCTCTTTTGGGAGTCTGGCCCTACAGTGATGTTAGTCAATAACCTGTAGGAGAGCAATGGTGCAACATATGCCCCTCCTCATGGGAAATCGGCAAACAGTAGGTAGGGTAGCTGGCAATGGGCTGAATGCCATTCTAGGTACAGCATAACATGAAGCCAGTAAAATGAAGCTCACAATTGCACGTGATGAGCTCCAAGCACATCCTGACAGAGACTAAATGGCCAACAAGGCTAAAAATCCTACCACTATCAATGAACAAACTGATGCACAGCAAAAACTAAGCTCTCAGAAGAGGGACCAGAGTAATCTGAAGCAACCACACCCCTTTTATATCTGCAAGAAAGGAAGCACCGTAACAAGGTATAGGGGGGAGGGATAGCTCAGTGGTTTGAGCATTGGCCTGCTAAACCCAGGGTTGTGAGTTCAATCCTTGAGGGGGCCACTTAGGGATCTGGGGCAAAATCAGTACTTGGTCCTGCTAGTGAAGGCAGGGGACTGGACTCGATGACCTTTCAAGGTCCCTTCCAGTTCTAGGAGATAGGATATCTCCATTAATTTAAGGGGATAGGCAGGGTGTGTCCACAATGTCAACACTGCTGCCAGAAAACGTCAAGCTTGCACTGCTGCAGTGGAGGAGACCATGCAGACAATGCACTAAGCACTCTTTGCTCCCAGGCACCAGAGAACCCACTACCGCCACTTTGACTTCTCTGCCAAGCAGCCCTGCAGAACTTTTTGGAAAAACGTTTACTGACGTGTCTAGGAGAAGCCAGTTTGAACAGAGGCAGCATGCAGGTTAGAGTCTCAAAGTTTGAAGAATGACATGGGGACACCACTTCTATGAAGGAGGGAATTTACTACTGAGGCTTTGTCTACACTGCCACTTTCAGCGCTAAAACTTTACAGGGATGTGAAAAGACACAAAAGTTTTAGCGCTGAAAAGTGCCAGTATAGACAGCGCTTTATCGCCGGGAGCTACCACCCCTCATTCGGCAGGTAGTATAGACATAACCTTCGTTTCTACAGCACTTACCACCCCGGAACAGAGGTGCTTCAGTTACAGGTCATTAAGAACCAGCACAAACAAAAACAGTAAATCAAATCCTGGACAAAATAAATGGCATCTCGGATTGTGGCCTACAGGTCGGTGAACTTCACCCAGAGACTTTACAGGCATTGATTTTCAAAAGATGGAACTCTCAAAACTACAGAATTACTGAAATTTGGGCCATGTCTGCACTAGAGACCTTAGAGCGGCACAGGTGTACCAATGCAGCTGCTCTCCTGTAAGATCTCCTGTGTAGCCGCTCTATGCCAGCGGGAGACAGCTCTCCCGTCGACATAATTAAACCATCCCCAACAAGCGGCGCTAGCTATGCTGGCGGGAGAGCATCTCCTGCCGACATAGCGCTGGCTGCACCACTGGCGCTTGTCGGAGAAACTTATGTTGCTCAGAGGGGTGTTTTTTTCAATACCCCTAAATGGCATAAAAATTATACCCACAAAAGTGGTAGTGTACACAAAGCCTTAGGTTGTGATTGCAAGTACTTCTCATCCACTTTACCTATTCTAATGAAGAATTCACATAAGAATTCAAGGCCATTCAAGGTCTTTAAAGGCTGTCACCACCTGCAAGTGCGCAGAAAGCCAGAGCAGTGACTCTGGGTATTATGTTCATGCATGCCTATCTGTAATGAGGCGGAGAGGGACAGGTGTGTTCTAGAAGACCAGTAGTCTTCCCGTAGGCTTGAGGACTAGTCCTATTCAGAATGTAACACAGCAGTGAAGCTTGAAGGTAACCAAAGCATCTGACCACTGGGAGGTCTGCACTAGCGAGTAATGACTGCACATCTCCTGGCCAGCCATAGATGAAACACCATAGACCATCCATGTCATCTGGGAACAATGATGAATCTAGTGAGACCCAGAAGCTACAAGCCATTCTGGCAAAGAGCACAGACCCTCAATAGATGATCAGACCTCCAAATACTTCTCCCTATCAACAGTGACTCCACACAAGAACAGGAACAAGGTGAAACCCTGCGAAGACAGCACATGCAATGGCAATCCAGCACGCTTTCAGATGCCTCAGAAGGAGCAGCCCACAAAGTGAATCCCTTAAGATCCTACAGGAGAGGCAACAATAGAACATAAGAGCGGCCATACTGGGTCAGACCAAAGGTCTATCTAGCCCAGTATCCTGTCTTCCAACAGTGGCCAATGCCAGGTGCCCCAGAGGGAATGAACAGAACAGGGAATCATCAAGTGATCCATCCCTGTCGCCCATTCCCAGCTTCTGGCAAACAGAGGCTATGGCCACCATCCCTGCCCACCCTGGCTAATAGCAATTGATGGACTTATCTTCCATGAATTTATCTAGTTCTTTTTTGAACCCTGTTATAGTCTTGGCCTTCACAACATCCTCTGGCAAAGAATTCCACATGTTGACTGCGTTGTGTGAAAAAATACTTCCTTTTGTTTGTTTTAAACCTCCTGCCTATTAATTTTATTTGGTGACCCCTAATTCTTGTGTTATGAGAAGAAGTAAATAACACTTCCTTATTTACTTTTGCCACACCAGTCATGATTGTATAGACGGTTATCATATCCCCCTTAGTTGTCTCTTTTCCAAGCTGAAAAGTCCCAGTCTTATTACTCTCTTCTCATATGGAAGCTGTTCCATATTATCATTTTTGTTGCCTTTTTCTGTACCTTTTCCAATATATCTTTTTTGAGATGGGGTGACCACATCTGCATGCAGTATTCAAGATGTGAGCGTACCACGGATTTAGAGAGGCAACATGATATTTTATGTCTTATTATCTATCCCTTTCTTAATGATGCCCAGTGTTCTGTTAGCTGTCATTAATATAAAAAGCTACTGGCAGATCAAATGGACACGTACTGCTAGATCAAACAGTTGACACAAGTCTAAGTTCCACACTTAGATCTGAACCCAAATCAAAAGAATCAAAAAAGTGAACATCTGTCAGGGAAAGTGTAATTATAATTGGCCCTGCCCCAGCACAGGGGGCTGGACGAGATCTCTCTCAAGGCCCCTTCCAGCTCTGAATTTCTTCAATTCTCTAAGTCTGTGGAATCCGAGGGTTGCTGGAACTGACACATCACCTTCCCTAAAACTCATCTGCTATTGTGGGAGCTAATCTGGCAGAATCAACTGTCCCCACAGCATAGATCAATTGCCTATAATTTGGAAACTGCCATTGCTGTGACCCACGGTTGCTCCACACCTTGGAAAAGTCAGACTAAAGCAGGGGTAGGAAACCTATGGCACGCGTGCCAAAGGCGGCACGCGACCTGATTTTCAGTGGCACTCACACTGCCCGGGTCCTAGCCACCGGTCCAGGGGGCTCTGCATTTTAATTTAATTTTAAATGAAGCTTCTTAAACATTTTTAAAACCTTATTTACTTTACATACAACAATAGTTTAGTTATATATTATAGACTTATCGAAAGAGACCTTCTAAAAACATTAACAAGTATTACTGGCACGCAAAAAAGAGTGAATAAATGAAGACTCGCACACCACTTCTGAAAGGTTGCCGACCCCTGGACTAAAGCATACAAGTGCTCTAAAAAAACCGGTTTCTCCATTCCTCTAGGTACTGTAGTGGAAGGAAAATTGTCTTGTTCTCAAGCCTAAATACTAGATTTGGGCCAATTACTCACGGGTTGCCACATTACAAGGGCTGCTTACAGCGGCCACGTACACAAGGCCAAGTTATTTCCCTTCTGAACTGGTTTGCGATTTGAGCCCAGCGGAACTAGGACTCCGCCGCCCGAGAGCGGCGCTGCCCAGCAGACGTCCGCGGGGCTTGCACGGGCACGGAGGCCGCAGGTGTGGAGGCGCGGCACGCCAGGGGCTGGGGGTTAACGCTGCCCAGCGGCGCGAGCGGCTCCCGGGGCGGGCGGGCGGTGCACGAAAGGCCGCCGCTGGGGCGGGGAGGCCCGAGGGACCCAGGCTCGGGAGGCCCGAGCTCCTGTCGCTGCCGGGTTTCGGGACCCGGGGCCACGCTCAGGCTTGGCCAGGCTCGGCCGTTCCCCTGGGGGTCCCCGCGCAGCCCCGGCGGGGAGCGGGGCGGGGCGGGGGCGGGGTCCGGCCGCGGAGCTCCCCGCACAGCGCGGGACTGGCCCGCGGGCTCCGTACCTGGCGCGGCGCATGGGTCCGGCGGGGCGCGCTCAGCCCGGCTCCGGCGGCGGCGGGCCGAGGCTGCCGAACGAGGCTCAGGATGGCGGGGGCGGGGCGCAACCACGTCGCGCACTCAGCCGCCGAGCTCCGGCCGGCCCAGACCATCCCCGCCGCAGCCAATGGGAGCGCGCCGAGCCCGACCTGCCAGCCAATGGGAGCGGAGTTTCCGCGTGACCTGCAGCAGCCTAGCTCGTGAGCACAGCCCCCGCTGGTGCTTTGCGGAGCAGCCCCGAGACAC
>NW_020664609.1:1214704-1219290 GCF_002925995.2 Terrapene triunguis | reverse complement strand
GGAGAGAGATCACTTGATCATTGCCTGTTAGGTTCACTCCCTCTGGGGCACCTGGCATTGGCCACTGTCAGTAGACAGGATACTGGGCTAGATGGACCTTTGTTCTGACCCGGTACGGTCATTCTTATGTTCTTATGTTATGTTCTTATGTTCGTTAGCCCATTTCATTTCAGAGTCCCTGCTGGATTTAATTTACAAACATGCCACCCTGTTTTTTCAAGGTACACTGCACCAGCAGCCTCAGAAGTAGGCCAACTACAGAGTCTGTCATCCTCCATATCATGCTTCCCCGAGGTCAGAGGTCTCAAACTCAATTTACCTTAGGGCCAGTGCCAGTCCTCAAATCCTCCCAGCGGGCCAATAATATCACTGAAGATGGTGTTCAGAAAAGAAAAGTTTATACTGTATTTTTTATTTCAAATTTCTTAGAAATAATAAATCTGTCATACAACTTTATACAATTCTTCACCTGCCAGAGTTTTTAGTGTTTGCCAGACACCTGTCAGTTTGTTGATGTTTGGCCTCAGTGACTGAGCAGTTGAAACCTTCAGGATTGCAGCAAGGTGTGCATCAGATAGCTGTGTTCGGTATTTTGACTTGTATTCCTTGTAGAAAAAAGTGATGGTGCCTCTATGGCTGACTCTGCCTGGCAACTAATGATGCTGCCTCCATGGCTGACTCTGCCCAGCAACTAGTCCGGTGTGGAGAGTACCGGCATACGCCTTCGTACGCCGCTTCCGAGGGATCCGATACGACCGGCAGCTCCTTTATCTCGATCCGAGAGGTCTTCCGCGAGACCTCTCCGGGCTACCAGTCTTCTACCAGGACCTCCTCCGGACCTGGAAACTGTTCTCAGCATCCAGGTCCGTAGCGGCCACCGAGGGGGCAGATCTTCTCGCGGAGCCCCTGCTACACAATCCCCAGCTCCGTGTGCAGGTGGCGGAGTCCCCCTCGGTGCGCCAGAGTTTGGTCCTGGCAGAAGTCACCAGAGTTGGAGATCTCCTGGATTACGACCGGGGAGACTGGCCGGAGCCCCTGACGCTCACTCGGCGTATGGGGCTCTCTAGGCCTTGTACTCCCCAGCGCGTACTTCAGGAGGTGAGGGCCGCTTTGCTGCCCCCAGCTCGGGCCTACCTCAACCAGGTCCTGCACGAGGACACGCCCCGCCCACCCTCCACCTCAGGCCCTCCGGACCTTTTCATCGGGCTCCTGCCCTGTGGACAGTGATGAGCTGCCAAAATATTACCAACTGGTTCCCTCCTCCTCACCCCACGAGGGGGTTGTGCCCCCCCCGCCCCCATCCAACTCCTGCCCCATCCAACCCCCCACGTTCCTTGACACCCCACCCCCAGGACCCCTGCCCCATCCACCCCCCTTCCCTGTCCCCTAACTGCCCCCTGCCGCCCCATCCAACCCCTCCTCTCATTCCTGATGGCCCCGCGGGACCCCTGCCCCATCCAACCACCCCTTCTCCCTGTCCCCTTCTCCCTATCCCCGGAACCCCAGCCCCTGACTGCCCCCCACTGCCCCATCCAACACCCCTGCTCCTTCCTGACTGCCCCCCCAGGACCCTTGCCCCCATTCAATTCCCCTGTTCCCTGCCCTCTGACCGCCCCAAGTCCCAACCCTAATCCACCCCCCCCCGCCCTCTATCACCCCCTCCCTGCTCCCTGCCCCCCTTACCATGCTACCTGGAGATGGGGGCCGCGCTGCCCGGAGTCGGGACCGGGAGCCACGGGTTCCGGGACGGAGTTGGGGGCCTGGCCGGAGCCGCGGGCCATCCCGGAGTCGGGGCCAGAGCCACGGGCCCCCGATTTCGGGCTGGCCAGCAGCACCGGCCTGAAATCGGGGGCCGGCCTGGAGTCGGGGCCCAGCCCAGAGCCAGGGGCCTGGCCGGAGTCGGCCCGGAGTTGGGGCTGCGGGCTGGGCTGGAACCGCTGGCTGGGCTGGCCCGAAGGCGGGGGCTGGCCCAGAGTCGGGGCCGGGGGCTGGAGCCGCTGGCCGGCCCAGAGCCACTGGCCGGCCCGGAGTCGGAGGCTGGCCTGAAGGCGGGGCCGGGGCCCGGCGCCGCTGGCCGGCCCGAAGGCGGGGGCTGGCCCAGAGTCGGGGCCAGGGGCTGGAGCCGCTGGCCGGCCCAGAGCCACTGGCCGGCCCGGAGTCGGGGGCTGGCCTGAAGGCGGGGCCGGCCCGAAGGCGGGGGGCGGCCGGAGTTGGGGCTGGAATCGGGGGCCGGGCCGGAGCTGGGGGCCGGGCCGGGGCTGCCCGGAGCCGCGCGGCGCCTGGAGCCCTCCTCGTGCCCCCCGCCCCAGCTCATCTGCAGGAAGCTGCTGCTTCCTTCTCAGCCCTCCCAGGCTTCCCGTGCTAACAGCTGATTCACTGGAAGCCGGGAGGGGGAGCCTTCAGGGGAAGAGGCAGAGGCGGAGCTGGAGCCAGGTGAGCTGGGGCCGGGGGCAGGGCAGGGAGCTGCTGGAGCTTTTGTTAAATTTAAAAGCCCTTTTAGAACCAGACAACTGGTTCTAAAAGGGCTTCTAAATTTAACAACCAGTTCGCGCGAACCGGTGGGAACCGTCTCCAGCTCACCACTGCCTGTGGACCCAACTGGCCCCCCTGCCCCTTCTCTGTGAGCCGGCTACATGACTTGCAGCCGGTCCGCTTTCAGACCGCGCCACGGAAGCATCTATACACGCTCATGCTCCACACCCTTCACTTCCTCACCCTCATGTCCCGCCCTGACACAAAGCGGCAGGACCTCCTGCCACTTCTAGAGGGTGAAAAGCCCTGGTGGGCCAGCCTATATTCCACCCTGCTCCCGAGGCCCACCAGGGATATCAGCTGGCTGTTCCTTCATGGGGCTGTGAGCACGGGCATGTATTTGGTGCGGTTTACCCCTGTCCCAGACACCTGCCCCTTCTGCGGCGTGAGGGAGACCCTGGCACATGTTTACTTGGAGTGCACCAGGTTGCAGCCCCTATGCCAGCTCCTCACGAATATTCTGTTACGTTTCTGGCTGCACTTTTCCCCTCACCTCCTTCTCTACCCACTCCCTATCCATGGCTCCACAAAGTCGCGGGATCTCCTGGTCAACCTCCTCCTGGCCCTGGCTAAAACGGCCATCTATAAAACCAGGGAGAGGAGCTTGGCCGATGGAGACTCCTGTGACTGTGGGGCCTGTTTCCGATCCTCTGTCCGTTCATGTATCCGAGCAGAGTTCCTCTGGGCGGCGTCCACTGGCTCCCTTGACGCCTTCGAGAAGCAGTGGGCGCTGTCCGGGGTTCTCTGCTCGGTATCCCCGTCAGGCTCCCTTCTTTTGACCCTTTGAAAAAAAAAAAAAAAACTAGTGATGATATCTCTCTCCCTCTCCCCCAGCCAATGGGAGCAGTGGGGGGCGGCGCCTGTAGTTAAGATTCCCAGCAGCATGTCTGCCTGCATCTCTCCTCCGTGGGCTGGGCCGCAGGGGGGAGGTTCTCAGGCCGCAGATGGCCTCCAGGCCAGGACTTTGAGACCCCTGCCCTAGGTCCTGGAAGTTACCCAGGAGCTGAGCCCCTATCTGACCCCAAACACTGCCTTTTAAAGCCTAATGAGACCCAGCCTCATTACCCTCCCTCTAGGGCATTGGAAGGGAGCTCAGCATCACCAGCCCCTTGCTTTGGTGACATAGGCTTTCACTACTGCATGGCCCTTTAAACTGAACGTTTGAGCAGCAGTGAAATGTGCAGCACACACTTGCAGGGATGCAGGATTCAATCATTCAGTAACTTTTCATTTTATTGAAATAATTACAAAAATGCACAGCAAAGGGAAAATGCTGCCCAATGCACAGGAGAGGAAGGCTGGCCACTGGCTAGCGTGCTAGCCTGGGAGACTGTAGTGCTGTTCCCTGCTCTGCCCCAGGCTCCCTGGGTAACTGTGGTCAAGTCCCTTAGGGCAGGGGCCACGAAGCAGGTGGGCACCTAGACTCCAGAGTTAGATATCTAAGTCCCTGTACTCAGCTCCCCTGAACTCCACAGAACTCCTGCCTATCACCTAGCCTCACGTGGTGACTAACTTCCCACTCAGAGCGCCTGGTTCTTGGGCCCATGCACTGCTGTCCCATGCCACATGTCTGGATGCCTATGCCCCAGAGCCATGTGTCTCCCACCTATGCCCCAGAGCAATTCACAAACCAGGGGAAGATGGGCAATTGGCTGCCTATGTTGCATGTGGGGCCCAATCTTGCAGGCATGCTCAGAGGCTACCTATTAATCAGGTCCCATTCAAAATCCATCTGGAGGAGGCGCTCTTCTTAGTCCAGTGGTCAGAGCACTCCAGGGCCATCCCTAGCTATTCTGGGGCCCTATGTAGCCCCCCACGGGGTGGGGGATGTGGGGCCCCAGGCCTCCGTGGGGAGATGGGGCTGACTTGGGGGGCAGGGGGGAACCACCCCCCAGCACTCACCGGGGGTGCGGCTGGTGCCGGGTTGCTCACTTCCCGCCACCGGTGAGTGCAGGCCCGGCCCTGCTGCAGTCCTCAGGGAAGTGGGGCTGGGGCAGAGTAGGGGCAGGAAGGGGTGGGGGCAGAGCAGGGTGGGGCTTTGGGGAAGGGATGGA
>NW_020664609.1:1206089-1214694 GCF_002925995.2 Terrapene triunguis | reverse complement strand
GGGCTTTGGGGAAGGGATGGAGTGGGGGTGGGGCTAGGGCAGAGTAGGGGCGGGAAGGGGTGGGGGTGGAGCGGGGCGGGGATTTTGGGGAAGGGGTGGAGTGGGGGCAGGGGCGGGGGCCATGTGGGGAAGAGGCGGGGCAGGGATTGGAGCACCAAATTTCCTGGTGCCCTACGCAGCTGCGTACTTTGCATATAGGTAGGGACGGCCCTGGAGTACTCCCTTAGGATGTGGGAGACCCAGAGAAGAGGTGCCAATTGTGGGGGTGGGAGCCGCCCCTGAGTTTCATACAGGAGGTGTGGGAGATCCCAGGTGGAGCTCTTAACTACAGCACAGCATTAGTGTGAAGTGGAAGTTCTGCAAAGGGGAGGTGCCCCTGGGGCAGGGAGTCAGTATTTTGTTTACAAACAGAGGCCAGGTCACTAAATTAAGGATATGGAAGTTTAGCCTGTAAAAGAGGAATCCCTCTGTGGAGGGAGGAGGGGTTGTTTTAAAGAGAACACACAAAGAAAAAATACAGCAAAGCACTAAGTCAAGGTTACATTCAGAAAAGGGGGAGATTTGGGGGCGTTGGTGAAAAGAAGGGGTCAGACCCAGGGCAGGGCTAGCAGTGTATAGAGAAGTTCTCACTCTATCTGTGGTACTTATGTGGCCCCATCACCATAGTATCTGAGGCTGCACCTCACAATGTCTAACCTATTTCTCCTCATAGCCCCTCGGTGAGATAGAGCAGCGCTGTTATCCCCATTATACAGATGGGGCACTGAGGCACACACAGACTAAAGGCCAGATTTTCAAACACTCTTAGAAGTTTTGATGTTTTGTAAATCCCACTAGATATCTAGCTGCATCTAGGGAGGTTGTGGAATCTCCATCTCTGGAGATATTTAAGAGTAGGTTAGATAAATGTCTACCAGGGATGGTCTAGACAGTATTTGGACCTGCCATGAGGGCAGGGGACTGGACTTGATGACCTCTCGAGATCCCTTCCAGTCCTAGAATCTATGAATCTTTGGGTGCCTAAAAACCTTTGAAATTCTGTTCTTAAAGCATTGGCCTGGGGTCAGACAGGAAGTCCATGGGGGGGGGGGGGGGGGGGCGGGAGTAGAACCCAGGTCTTTCAGGGCTAGTTCCCTCTCCAGGGGACCAGCCTCTCTCTTTGCTGTATATATGCTGCAAAAAAAGAGGACTCTGATAGATGGGCGCAAAACTGGGTTATACAGCAATGGCTGCTGTGCAATTTTACGTTTTAACTGAAAACCATTTTGTTCAGTCATTGTTTGTTCTGAGTTTGAGAAAAGGAAGGAATGAGAAAGTGTCATATAAGTATCAGATGTGTTTATGCCTCAATTCTTAGGGTTTCGGCTGTATTCAGGCCAATTCCAGAACAAAGAACAGAAACTGCATCCACAGAGTCCACAAAGTCAATGATTATTGTCATGATTTGCATTATTCACTGGGCACCATCTGTGTGCTCAGCACTGTTCAGAATATGCCAGAAAATCCAGTTCCTGAGTCAATGCATCTAAGCTGTGTGACTCTGGATAAGATGGCTCAGATATTTAAGTATGAAGTGTGGAGTTACTGACCTACGTGTTATCACATGTTCACTGTGACGTTTATATCTATGAGTGGAGGTGCTGATGGCAATAGAAGTTTTACTTGATTAAGGACTAGAAGATTTGACCCTCCCACTTTCTTTCTAAAGGAAGAGCTGCCCAGAGCTCCTGTGCTTGTTTATTTTCCTTTCCTGCCTGCAGTGGCCCTGATACACCTCAGAAATCTCAGGGTTTTTTTCTCAACTTTAAAATATAGAATTTTATTGGTGTTTGGTTTAAAATATTCTCCTGTGAGAACTGCAACTCAATCACTGTAGTGTTGTGTTTAAGAGTCTTCTGGAAAGTAACTAGTCTTTAAACAAAAGTAAAAGGACTTGAAAGTGTCAGTTTCACTCCAGTTTAAGGTTAGTTTCTAGTCTATTATTTGTAGTGAGGTAACACTAGAGCCCCAGGCAGGTGCCCTAATAGGATGTTTCCAAAGTTAAATGATCTATTACAAACTTGATGAACTGCAAAAAAGTGATGGAAAGTAATCTAGATTTGTCTACAATTGTTTCAATTGTTGTGTTCAAGAGTTAGCAACAAAGAATATACATTAAAATTTTAAGCCTAACCAGAGTCTCTCAAGTGACTTGACACAAGATGTGAGAACATGTTAGTATTAGAGCTGAGTGGGTCTAATATCTATTAAATCCTCTTTTCTTATATAGGAATTAGATACCGTGCCAGTTAATTTCTAAGTTATTATCTGCAAAAAATCCTAGAGTTTTCAGGTGCCTAAGTAGCCCTTGGAATCACGGTGAAAGTTACCCCCCTCCAAAATCTGAAATGGAGCCCCTGACCCAGGGTCATTCCCCCCTCTGTCTGAGCTGGAGAAAGGATTTAAACAGGGTCTCCATCTCTTAGAAGGATGCACTAACCATTGGCCTATGGGATAGAATGCTGTGGGGCTCTCTCAGACTCTCCTATTGAAACTCTGCCACTGGGGCTAAATAAATAACTATCTCATAGAACTGGAAGGGACCCTGAAAGGTCATCATGTCTAGCCCCCTGCCTTCACTAGCAGGACCAAGTATTGATTTTGCCCCAGACCCCTAAGTGGCCCACTCCTCAAGAATTGAACTCACAACCCTGGATTTAGTAGGCCAATGCTCAAACCACTGAGCTATCCCTCAATCAAGTGAGCAGAGTAGAGGGATGGGATCCTGGATTTTCCACTTCCCAGGTGGGCACCCTAAGCACTGGGCTCTGGAGGCACTCTGACTCTCTGTCCCCCTCTGAGAGGTGAGAGACCTCTGTTCAAATCTGTTCTCCCCCTCTGGCAGAAAGGGGGAATTGAAGCTGTGGAGTGCTTCAACCACCTGGCTAAAAGGAGTAAGGTAGGCAGCACCACCATGGCCTTTGGCTGTTTTTTGGGAAGCGAGGCAGGCACTGAACTTATTCCTGCAAAAAATGCTGTAGGCACTTAAGTTGCCTGCTCCAGGCAGCGTGTTCCTATTGGTGGATCGCTGCTAGTAGAGCTAGATGCCTCCCTGTTCCTGCAGCCTGGGCTTAGACGCCTATCTCCAAGAGAGAGGCAGGGCTTAGCAGACACTCTTCTGGTCAGCATCTCCCATTGGCTAGCTTAAGTGACTTTGTGTCTAGCCTGTCTACAAGGGGTGCCTCTCTCCCCCCATTCATTGTAGGGGAGCCTAGATGCCTGTCAGCATTGTGAATCACAGTGCTGTTCCTGTGATTTTCTTGGGGCTAAAAGTTAGGTGCTGTGATGCTCAGCACTGTAATGCCTTTGGAGATCCCACGCTCTGTGTCTCAGTTCCCCATCTGTCATAAGGGATGGTAGCACCTTTCTGAGATCGCCAGATGAAGTATGCTGCTGAATGCTAACAATTAATGTTGCTTCTGGCTTCTATTTGAGAGGCAGTGCATCCTAGTGGCTAGAGCACTACTCAGAAGACCTGGGTTCTATTCCCAGCTCTACACCTGGCCTGCTGGGTGACTTAGACAAATCACAGCACTGCCCTATGCCTCAGTTTCCCCACCGGTATGCTCCTGACCTCCTTTGTAAAGTGCCTAGAATTGTGTAGTGCAGCTAGAGAAAAGCAGAGAGTCATGTTTTTATTTTTTTTCTGAATAAACAGATTTCCAGCAATCTGATCGTCTTAAATTTTTAACCAGGTAAATCACTCAGCAATCTGACATGGGATTGGCCACACAATGAAAGTCTGTGGAGGCCTCACAGCTACTCATACTTTGCCCTCGAAACCCATCGGAGTAGCACATGAGTTGGTTTGCAGTTCTCAGACAATGACATTTTCCACTCCCAATAGCAGGATGTATTTGTTTTACTCCAAAGTGCTGCGCAGCCTTTTACAACTTCAGCATGGTAACTACAATGGTAATTGCTAATGGCTTGGAGCAAAACTCCCTAACATGCTGGAGAGAGATGTTAGCTGTTGTGTTAGCATGAGCAAAGAGTTATATTTAGCAACTCTTTGAGCACTTGTGTAGCCTTTTGGCTTGCACTTGGGGAGGTGAGAGTTCTCTGTTTTCTCAGCATTCCCTGCAGCTGAAGGAGAGAAGAGCTGTTCTGTGATTCAGGGAATGGCCCCAAACCCAAACTCCAGATCCAACCTTATCAAAGACTGTGGAGACCCAGGACCTGGAGATGCAAGTCAGAGGCAGCTCTTCTTGTGCCAGTGTGATGGAGTGATCCAAACCCTAGGATTTGGGATGGAGGGAGCAGGGAGGGAATCAAACTTTGGATGCCTTGCACCCATCGTGACAGGACTGTTTGCCAGCATTTAAAGCTAGAGTAGGGCTAGTAAGGATTCTAAGGCTGAATTAGCCACACTGTGGTTCCTACGTTAAAGCTATAGAATCCTGTTGGTCTCTCCCCAACAGTCAGTGCAATCAGAGGCGGATTACTGTTTTGTGGGCCCTGGGCCAGAGCAAGTAGGGGCCCCTCCTCACACCTTCAGCCTGCAGTTGACCCCGTGCCCCCCCTCCCCCCAGGCACTCCTGCTGGGGAGCTGGGTTGGGGCACGGGGGCTTGCCAGGATCCACCTGCCCAGTGCTCCTGGGGGCTTCCCCCACTCCACTTGCCTGGCACTTCTGCTAGGGAGTGAGGTTGGGGCATGGGGGCTGCCCCTGCTGCCTGGCCAGCATGCTGGGGGGGTGGACCGGGCCAGCCCCCGTGTCTGGATCCCACTCTCCGGCAGGAGCACGGGGCAGGCAGAGTGGGTTGGAGTGCTGGGGTGCCCATTTTTCCGGGGGCCCCCAATTGGCTGGAGACCCTGGGCACGGGCCCCATTGGCCCAGTGGCTAATCTACCACTGAGTGCAATGTACACATGGCTATAATAACAATGAACATACATTGTGGCCTTGGACCTGCAAGACCTTGCGTGGTGCATGGCAGGGAGAACCAGTCTGTTGCACACCAGAGTGACCTAGACTAATTGGCGGATTGGGCCAAAAGAAATCTGATGAGGTTCAACAAGGACAAGTGCAGAATCCTGCACTTAGGACGGAAGAATCCCATGCACTGCTACAGACTAGGGACCGAATGGCTAGGCAGCAGTTCTGCAGAAAAGGACCTGGGGATTACAGTGGATGAGAAGCTGGATATGAGTCAGCAGTGTGCCCTTGTTGCCAAGAAGGCCAACAGCATATTGGGCTGTATTAGTAGGAGCATTGCCAGCAGATCGAGGGAAGTGATTATTCCCCTTTATTTGCCACTGGTGAGGCCATGTCTGGAGTACTGTGTCCAGTTTTTGTCCCTCCACTACAGAAGGGATGTGGACAAATTGGAGAGAGTCCAGCGGAGGGCAACGAAAATGATTAGGGGGCTGGGGCACATGACTTACGTGAAGAGGCTGAGGGAATTGGGGTTATTTAGCCTGCAGAAGAGAAGAGTGAGGGGGGATTTGATAGCAGCCTTCAACTACCTGAAGGGGGGGTTCCAAAGAGGATGGAGCTCGGCTGTTCTCAGTGGTGGCAGATGACAGAACAAGAGTAATGGTCTCAAGTTGCAGTGGGGGAGGTCTAGGTTGGATATTAGGGAACACTATTTTACTAGGAGGGTGGTGAAGCACTGGAATGGGTTACCTAGGGAGGTTGTGGAATGGGTTACCTAGGGGGGAGGGATAGCTCAGTGGTTTGAGCATTGGCCTGCTAAACCCAGGGTTGTGAGTTCAATCCTTGAGGGGGCCACTTAGGGAACTAGGGTAAAAATCTGTCTGGGGATTGGTCCTGCTTTGAGCAGGGGGTTGGACTAGATGACCTCCTGAGGTCCCTTCCAACCCTGATATTCTATGATTCTAAGGCCTGGTCTACACTAGGCTTTTATGTCGACTTTAGCGCCGTTATATCGAATTAACCCTGCACCCGTCCACACCAGGAAGCCATTTAGTTCGACAGAAAGCTCTCTTTAAATCGATTTCTGTAATCCTCCCCAACGAGAGGAGTAGCGCTAAATTCGACATGGCCATATCGAATTAGGCTAGGTGTGGATGGAAATCGACGGTAATAGCTCCGGGAGCTATCCCACAGTGCACCACTCTGTTGACGCTCTGGACAGCAGTCCGAGCTCGGATGCTCTGACCAGCCACACCCCCGGGAAAATTTGAATTCATTTTCATTTTCCTGTCAGGGCAGTTTGAATCTCAGTTCCTCTTTGGACATCGAGGGGAGCTCAGCAGCAGTGGCAACTATGCAGAGCTCTCCAGCAGAGATGGCCGTGCAATCCAATAGAAAGAGGGCCCCAGCATGGACTGATCGGGAAGTCTTGGATCTCATCGCAGTGTGGGGCGATGAGTCCGTGCTTTCAGAGCTGCGCTCCAAAAGAAGGAATGCTAAGATCTACGAGAAGATCTCCAAAGCCATGGCAGAGAGAGGCTACAGCCGGGATGCAACGCAGTGCCGCGTGAAAATCAAGGAGCTGAGACAAGGCTACCAAAAAACCAAAGAGGCTAACGGACGCTCCGGATCCCAGCCCCACACATCCCGTTTCTACGAGGCACTGCATTCCATCCTGGGAGCGGCCGCCACCACTACCCCACCCCTGACCGTGGACTCCGAGGATGGGATCATGTCGGACATGACAGCGGACGGGGAAGATGAAGAAGGAGATGAGGAGGACGAGGCAGTCGACAGCGCTGGCACCGCTGATTTCCCCGACAGCCAGGAGCTCTTCATCACCCTTACCGAGATCCCCTACCAACCGTCCCCATCCCTTACCCCGGACACAGAATCAGGGGACGGATCAAGCAGTAAGTGCTGTAAACATGTAAACATTTATTTAAAACAGAACGGTAATATTTATACTATTAACAATGTATATTTATAAAAGTGCTGTAAACTAGTAAAAAAATAATCAGGTACAAAACAGGAATATTTACAAAGGTAACAAATGGGTTTTGCATGATTTCTCTGTCTTAGGCTCTTCTCAATTTAGTCCCAAGTATTTTAAAAAAATTTCACAATGTCCGTTACTACATGATTCCCAGGCCCAAGACGCTCCACTCCAAAGTCTCAGTGCACCTACGCGAAAATCCGGTCAATGTGGCCGGGGATCGACGAGAAATCCTCGTAGGAGAACTCCTCGTAGGTCTCGTGGAGGTAGAGCTCAAGCCTGTTGATCAGGTTCCGGGGTAGGGCGATCTTAGTGGGCCCTCCGTGGTAGCAGACATGTCCCCTCCATGCCACAATCAGGTACTCGGGGATCATGGCCCGACATAGCATGGCGGCATACGGCCCCGGTTTTTGCATGCTTTCCCGCAGCATGCGTTCTCTCTGGGTGTCCGGGATCCTCAGGAGGGTGATGTCGCTCATGACGCCCTGCTTTGAATTAGGGAGGGGACTGTTAGTATTGGGACTTTTACAGCCACGCGGTGGAGGGAGAGGGGCAGCATACAGGGATCTTTCCCTGGGACAGCCGCGAGGGGGTGGGACAGGGGCAGAGTTGATGCTGTCCTGATTGCTGGCAGCAGAGACTGGCATTGCTTTCAATGTGAAAGGAGGCCAGTGCTACTGCTGGAGTTTTAAGCAGCCACAAGTCTGCGGCTTACCATTATTGCCCGCTCCAGAAGTTCAGGTCTCCAGCCACAGTTCTCTGAACACTCCAAGACCTCCGCAAGTCCACAGGCACTGAAGGCGACGGCCGAAAATTCGACCTTGTCCTGAGTGCGCATGTGAGAGGTTCAGTGCATGGTCTTGTTCACAGAGAAAGACTAGGTTCTTTGTATACAATTTCATTTATCTGTCTCAGGAATTCACTCCCTTTTTAAAATTCACACAGACACATCTGCGACTGTCTCCCAACCCAGCCTGTCAGCACACTCCCAGAGGCTAGCGCAGATTAGGCGGAGGAAGAAGAAGACGCGTGAAGACATGTTCACAGAACTAATGGGCTGCTCCCGAGCCCAGGCAGCCCAGCAGACACAGTGGAGGGAGAACTTGTCACAAATGCACCGAGCAGTCATGGAACGGGAGGAGAGGTGGCGTCAGGAGGACCAACAGGCTACTGAAAAGCTGCTTGGACTAATGAGGGAGCAAACGGACACGCTCCGGCGCCTTGTGGATGTTCTGCAAGACCGGAGGCAGGAGGACAGAGCCCCGCTGCAGTCTATCTGTAACCGCCCTCACCCGCCACCAAGTCCCACACCACCCTCACCCAAAGTCCAAAGAAGGAGGGGCGGCAAGGGCCGTTAAAACTTTCAATCAACCCCTGCAGACTGCTCTAGCAGTAGAAGGCTGACATTCCCCAAAATTTCATAAGTCCTTTCCTACCCACCTCACACAAGCCCCCGTCCAAGTTTCACCCCCCACGTTTCATGTCTGGTTCGCAATAAAATGTTTGTTTCTGTTCATTACTGTTTCAGTCAGGTTCTTTTGAGGGAGAGTCTGTCTGGAGGGGGGGAAGGGGCTTGGTAATTGGACAGGACAGTCACCTTTAGCAGGGTACAGAGGCGGTGTCAGGTCCAGCATCAGGACACATAACCAGTGCAGTCACTGGTTACCCTGGTCAGTCTGGGAGGTGCTTTTCAT
>NW_020664609.1:1205131-1205989 GCF_002925995.2 Terrapene triunguis | reverse complement strand
TTGCTCTGTGACTTTGTGGCGGGGGAGGGCAGTTACAGATCTTATGCAGCGGTCCTTATCCTGGCTCACAGATCCACGCAGCAGGGGATCTGTAACCCTACCCCCCCTGCCAGAAAGTCACATAGCCGACACATACACACAGTCCCCCCCAGGAGTGCTGGCAGGCTCCATTGAAATAACCAGTCCACCAGTGCGGAGCCTGTCATTCCGGGAGTTTAGAAGTATCATTTGCATCAGAACACTAAACCCGCCCCCCGCCACAGTCTGCGTCCCCGGTTTAAAATATTCCCGCGAAAACAGCAATACAGACAACGGTGTTCATTAAAAAATCGAAATGATTTTATTTTTTGGGAAGGGGAAGGGGGTGAAGGTTGTATGTAACTGGAGAGGATAGTCAAAATGGACTGGGTAAAGAAACGGGGGCAGGTTCAGCTTTTCTGTCCACAAACTGAAAAGTCACTGGTTGCCCTGCTCACTCAGGAACCTAGCTTTCAAAGCCTCCCGGATGCACAGGGCGTCCCGCTGGGATCTTCTAATGGCCCGGCTGTCTGGCTGGACGTAATCAGCAGCCAGGCTATTTGCCTCTAGCTCCCACCCCGCCATAAAGGTCTCCCCCTTGCTCTCACACAGATTGTGGAGCACACAGCAAGCTGCAATAACGATGGGGATATTGGTTTCACTGAGATCACAGCGAGTGAGTAAGCTTCTCCATCTCCCTTTGAGACGGCCAAAAGCACACTCCACCACCATTCTGCACTTGCTCAGACGGTAGTTGAACAGTTCTTTTTCTGTGTCTAGGGCGCCAGTATAGGGCTTCATGAGCCAGGGCATTAGCGGGTAGGCTGGGTCCCCGAGGAT
>NW_020664609.1:1192343-1205121 GCF_002925995.2 Terrapene triunguis | reverse complement strand
CCAAAGTGGTTCGCGACTGACCGGTAGCTGTCCGGCGTTGCAAGCTTCCAGAGGGCTATGGCCACTCGCTTCTGGACAGTGAGGGCTGCTCGCATGCGGGTGTCCTTGCGCTTCAGGGCAGGGGACAGCAACTCACAAAGTTCGAGGAAAGTCCCCTTCCGCATGCGAAAGTTTCGCAGCCACTGGGATTCATCCCAGACCTGAAGCACTATACGGTCCCACCAGTCCGTGCTTGTTTCCCGGGCCCAGAATCGCCGTTCAACAAAATCCACATGCCCCATTGCCAACGTCATGTCCTGGGCGCTGGGGCTCGTGGTTTCTGACAGCTCTGTGCCACTCTCCGACTTCAGGCTCTCACGGCGGTGCCGTAGCCTCCTCGCCCGATTTCTCTGCATCTGCCTCAGGGAAAGGTGTATGATAAGCTGCGAGGTGTTGAGAACGGCCACAAGTGCAGCGATGGTCGCAGCGTGATCCATGATCGCAGTGCTGTGGCGTCCGCGCTGTCACTGACCAGAAAAGTGCGCGAACTGATTTCCCGCCGGCGCTTTCATGGAGGGAGGGAGGGCGTTAGTGACGGACGGATGACGACAAATTTTTTTTACCCAGAAGGCATTGGCGGCTCGACCCAGAATTCCGATGGGCAGCGGGGACTGCGGGAACTGTGGGATAGCTGCCCACAGTGCACCGCTTCCAATATCGACGCTCGCCCCGTTAGTGTGGACTCACAAAGTCGAATTACTGTCCTTAGTGTGTCCTTAGTGTGGACACACACGTTCGACTTTGCAATATCGATTCCACATATTCGATTTAAGTAAAATCGAATTACCCTCGTAGTGTAGACATACCCTAAGTGTGAGAGAAGGCTACTGATGAGCACTCCTGTCCCATTTGCTGCAGACACTGGGCAGTGCACCTCCCACCCCTCACATGCCTGCACCCTCGCTTGCAAGTGTGCACTGTACAAAAGGGGGTGGAGTGAGCTGTGTAATTGTCTTGTCTGAGGAGATGATTTAAATGCAGGCCCCATCCCACCAATCAGGGCCTTTACTATGCATTCCACCCGGGGCAAAATCCTGGCCTACTGAAGTCAGTGGCAAAACTCTCATGGATTTCAAAGGGACCAGGATATCACCCGGGGCTTCAGTCGTGTTATGGGGCAGGAAGGGCTTGATGGCTGTCCAGCAGCATTCTCAGGACCAGGATCCCTGAACCATGCCTCCTGCCACCTAGAGACACAGTCTGCACCTGCATGGCTCCTTAGGCCTGCTGTACTCTTAAAATGCAGGTCGCCATAGCTACCTCAGTCAGGGGTGTGAAAAATCCACCCCCTGAGTGTAGTAGCTATGCTGACCTATCCCCCAGCATAGACACAGCTAGGTCAGCGGAAGAATGCTTCTGTCAGTCTAGATACCACTGCTGGGGGAGGAGGCATCCCAGAAACCCCCTTTCTGTCACTGTCGTCTGCATCTACACTATAGGGTGGCCAACTTTCTAATCACACAAAATCGAACACCCCCCCGCCCCCTCTCTGATGTCCTGCCCATGCCCTACCCCTTCTCTGAGGCCCCGGCCCCTGCTCGCTCCATCCCCCTTCCCTCCGTCACTCGCTCTTCCCCACCCTCACTCACTTTCAACAGGGTGGGGCAGGGGGTTGGGGTGCGGGGGGGTCAGGGCTCCGGTTGGGGGTGCAGGCTCTGGGGTGGGGCTGGGGTAAGGGGTTTGGGGTGCAGGAGGGGACTCTGGGCTGGGCCAGGGGGTTGGGGTGCAGGGGGGTGAGGGCTCTGGTTGGGGGTGCAGGCTCTGGGGTGGGGTCAGGGATGAGGGGTTTGGGGTGCAGGAGGGGGCTCTGGGCTGGGCCAGGGGGTTGGGGTGTGAGGGGAGGTGCGTGTGCGGGGTCTTGCGGCACTCACCACGACTGAGGAAGTGGCCACCAGCTCCCTGCAGCCTCTAGGGTCATGGGCAGCCAGGCGGCTCTGCCGAGCGGACTTTTAATGGCCCAGTCGGCAGTGCTGACCGGAGCCATCAGGGTCCCTTTTCGACTGGACGTTCCGGTCGAAAAACCAGACACCTGGCAACCCTACTACTCTATTGAGTTGTACCCGCATAGCTACAGCACTGTAGTGCAGACATGGCCTGAGTTACAACCTAAGGTCTGAATCCTGTTAGTCCCACAAAGGCAATTACAATCAAAGCACCTGAACATTTGAATTCAAGGCAAAGAGGAGCAAAAACCAGGTGGTTGTGGGGTTATTTGAATAAAATGAAACCCAAGGATGGTTTAGACCCAGCCATATTTATCCAGCCCCTCCCCCCAACATCCAGGGCTCTATGCATGAATGGTTCTGGTTTTGCTCCATCAGAGTTCAGTAAGAACACTGCATGGCCAGCATTGAACCCCCGACTCAGCTTGGCCTGCAGTCAAACATTAATCCTCAGCCAGGAAATGCCAGAGAAATCAAGCCTGAGAGTGAAGTCTAACCTTACTAGAAAGGTAAAAGATCTGGAACGGTGTCAGACTGTGGTCATGCCAAAGGCAAACACACAGACAAGTCTGGCTCCACTAGAGATTCCAAAGGGTTCCAGACTCCCCTAGACGGCAAAAGGATCATTGGCATTATTACTAAGGTTACCATATTTCAGCAAGCAAAAAAGAGGACGGGAGGAGCCCCGCCCTAGCCCCACCCCCGTCCTGCCCTAGCCCCGCCCCTGCCCCTCCCACTTCCTGCCCCCCTCAGAACCCCCAACCCTCCCCCCACTCCTTGTCCCCTGACTGCCCCCTCCTGGGACCCCTGCTCCTAACTGCACTCCAGAACCCCACCCCCTACCTAAGCCTCTCTGTTCCTTATCCCCTAACTGCCCCCTCCTAAGACCCCCCCCAACTGCCCCCCAGGACCCTATCCCCTACCTGTACCCTGACTGCCCAAAACCTTATCCACACCCTCCCCCAGAAAGCCCCCCCCGAACTCCCGATCCCCCCGTCTCTTGACTGCCCCATCCAAAACCTCCCTGTCCCTTCACCGACCCCCTGGCCCCCTTGTTGTTGGCCTTCGCCTAATGTCTCTGTGAGCTTGCTCAGGAACGGCCTGAGCCGTTCGTCCCCGCATGCTGGGCAGCAGGGGAGGAGCTCCAGACTGCCGGAGGCGATCTGCGAATGCAGGGAGGGAGGGAGTGATCTCTGCTGCAGGGGAAGCAGAGGAGGGTCTCTCTCTGGCTGTCGGAGCCCCATGTAAGTGGCACCATCCGTCCGGCTGCCCTGTTAGCCGCGGGGGCGGACGGGGGGGGGGGGGGGGGCGGGGAGTCCGGACATTTACAAATTCCCCCCGGACGCTATTTTTAGCTCAAAAATCCGGACATGTCTGGGGGAATCCGGACGAATGGTAACCCTAATTATTACCTTTACCAGCCGGCAGCTTGTCCTGATCCGCGCTGCTCTCTCTGCACCTCTTCCTCAGCCATCATAGACTCATAGACTCATAGACTTTATGGTCAGAAGGGACCAATATGGTCATCTAGTCTGACCTCCCGCATGATGCAGGCCACAAAAGCTGACCCCCCTACTTTCCCTTAACTCTGCTGTTGAAGTCTCTTGATCGTGATCTAAAGACTTCAAGTTGCAGAGAATCTTCCAGCTTGCGACCCCTGCCCTATGCTGCGGAGGAAGGCGAAAAACCTCCAGGGCCTCTGCCAATCTACCCTGGAGGAAAATTCCTTCCCGACCCCAAATATGGCGATCAGTAGAACCTCGAGCATACTGGCAAGATTCTCTAGCCAGACCCTCATTTTACCAGCGATGGCCGTTATTGCCTAATTGACTAAAATCACTTTAGAGTAAGGACAGCTTGTGGTGAGCAGGCTCTCCCCCCACCCATCTTCCCCAAGGGCAGTGAGCTCTGGAAAGATGTCACAGACACAGAATCTGGGAGCTCTAGAATCACATGGCGACTCATCTTAGTGCTATGACCCCTTCAGCATCCCGAACCCCAGAGGGCCACTAGGGATCTGGAACTGGGCTCAGTGGGCTGAGGAATTCCTTAGAGCGTGGACTGTATGGGGCAGGGACCCTGTCTGCCATTATTTGTACAGCACCCAGCACAGCAGGGCCCTGACCCTGACCGGGGACCCCTGCCATAACAACAACATAACTGCTACTATAACTACCTTGGCAGGCCAATAACCCCCTGAAGACAACAAGAGGTAAGGAAGGAGAAGCCTAGGGGCTGTGGTGGGGAGGAGGTGTTGGCAGTACCACATCTTTCCCTGAGATGAAGGGAAGTGGATTCAGAGACCCTCGTTCCCACACACTCCCCCTTCTGAGGGAGGCCAGGGACTGGGGGGGGAAGGGGGCTTGGTAAACTTCTCTGTATTGTAAAGGCAGGGGTGTCACAGCCTGAGATCAGCGCCTGCTGAGCCCTGCGGGGCAGTACCACCAGAACCAAAGGCCCATTCCATGCCTGAGCACTGGGTTACCTGTTTCTCTCCAGCATCATGGGCTCCACAGCATTCCTCTTCCCTTGATCCACAGTGCAGGGTCTCTGGGGGTGGTGGGGCATTGTCCCCCACAGACCTGCAGGGATTTCCTGACCCTGTCTGACTGCTATGATCCGGTGTCCCCACATTCAGAGAACAGAGCAGCCCCACTGCCCCGTGACACCTCGGTCCTGAGGCGGGGTTCAGAGCAGGCCCTGTTCTCCAGCACGCGGAAGCAGCCCTCTTGCTCTTGCCATGGGGAGTGGGAGCAGGGAGGATGCTCCTCACAGATTTTGAGGTACCTGTGGGCTCAGGGGAGGACCCCCTGCCCATTCCATGCAGTTTGTGCCCTTGTCAAGGTTCCTCTGACACAGGACATGGTACGGCCTGTCGTGTCTGCCCCACCAAAGGGAGTCTGCAGCTTTGGGTCCAGCTCTCTGTGCCTCCTCTTGCAGCAGCAGCACATCCATCACTGACTGACCTTGTGGCGCTTTGCAACAGCTGATGGGCTTCACACTCTGACCCTTGCTGAACAGCTCTTGCTTATTCTGTGCAGTCAGCTCGGAAGAAGCCTGCTTGTCCCAAGCTGATTACTTATCTGAGAAGAAAATGCATTTGCCATGTGCCTGCTGCTTGGGGTTAGTCGGATCTAAGCAAGGAAGCATCATGGGTCTTTCTGGAGCTCCCTGTGGCTACCCCTGCTCCTGTCTTCACTGCGAAGCTGCAGCAAGGCACTCGGTACTGCTGGCGGGTCCAGCTGGCATACAGCTCCAGCAGGGGCAGCTCACGTCCCTGGCAGGTGGCACTGAGGGAGCAGCCTGAGTGGGGCTCTTCTAGTGCCCGGGGAGAGCTGCAAAGGCCAGAAAGCGCTAGGATGCAGTCCCTGTCCATGCCGAGCCCTTGGCCTACTGCAGCGTGCAAGGAATTGTGTGATTAAAGCCCAGTGCATCCAGCTGGGTGTGCAGCCGCGACTCCTGCTGGGCTCCCCTCAGTGTGAACAGGCGCTCGCTGCAATGGGCCTTGTACTACGTTGAAGACAGCAGGAAATCTCATCCTGCATTGCGTTAAACCTTTCCTGGGGTCACAACAGGGACTCCCCTCCTGGCCCCTTAACCTCTTGTTGATCTGCACCTTGCTCCCTCCACCTCCTCACCTCCATGACCTCTAGGACAGCCAGTGGCTGGGGGGCTGGGCTGTGACATTCAGTGGAGACAGTGTGACAGATATGGCAACTTCCTGCCATATCCGGGGAGACCTTATTGAATTCATCTGAAGCATTTTTGGGGTCCAATGTCTTAAAAGAATAGTTCATGTATCATTGTGTTCGGCGGCATGGGAATGGGGTTGCCACAGCTCCTCCTGGAACCGGAAATGGGGTGATGATAAGGCAAATCAGCCAGGTACCACCTCCTGGAAAGGTTCTCACCTACTAGTTCAGACTGGATTCTCTAGGGACCAATAGACAAAGAAAGGACGTCTGGATAAATAGGCTGAGTTTAAACTGATTTGAGGCTTGCTTTCTGATCCAGAAAATGGACAGGAGCTGCTGTCCAAGAGGCTCCCTACCCTTGTGGAGGGGTTGATAAAATTTTGGGCTCCGGCAGACCCAGAAGACTGATGGGTGACCTCTGGTAAATTGTTAGGAGGTGTATAGGAATGATTTTTTCTAATGTTTTATCTGTAATGCTTTTACTTTAAGAATAAATGTACTTGCTCAGAAGGAACTGGTTTATAGCAATACCTGGTTTATAGCTCTCAGAGAGAAAGCCAAGTGCAGGCACTGGCTTGTTTAGGTAGTCTGGCTTACTGAGGATATCTGGGTGTAGCTCAGGGAGCTGTGCAGCCTTATAAGTAGGTCAGTAGGAGGGAGATGCGGGTCTCCACCCAGGAGAGGTGATGGCTGGGAGCTGGAAACCTTTGAGTGGGTGGCCTGAAGGACCACAGTGGGTTATACCGGTACAGTCATCCTGAAACTGTGACAAATCGCTCTCCTCCCTCCCCTCCCCTCGATGACACAGCCCTAAACCCTAAAGACAAGGGGAGAGGAGGTGAGGTGGGACAGGATCAGTGCTGGCCCTGCTAGCTAGGAAACACCGTGCAGAATGCAGCCTGTGTCCTAGACATGGGCACAATGCTCTCTGCTGTGCCAAGTGCCCTGCTGCCATGCATGTATGTGTGAGATGCACTCCTCTTTCCAGGTAGGGATTCATCCAGAAGAACAATGATTGATAAACTAAACAGTAATAAGTCACCAGGACCAGATGGTATTTGCCCAAGAGTTCTGAGGGAATTCAAATGTGAAATTGCAGAACTACTAACTGTAGTCTGTAACCTATCATTTAAATCAGCTTCTGTACCAGATGACTGGAGGATAGCTAATGTGATGCCAATTTTTAAAAAGGGCTCCAGAGGTGACCCTGGCAATAACAGGCCGATAAGCCTGACTTCAGTACTGGGCAAACTGGTTGAAACTATAGTAAAGAACAGAATTATCAGACACATAGATGAACATAATTTGTTGGGGAAGAGTCAACATGGTTTTTGTAAAGGGAAATCATGCCTCACCAATGTACTAGAATTATTTGAGGGGGTCAACAAGCATGTGGACAAGGGGGATCCAGTTGATATAGTGTATTTATATTTTCAGAAAGCCTTTGAAAAGGTCCCTCACCAAAGGCTCTTAAGCAAAGTAAGCTGTCATGGGATAAGAGGGAAGGTCCTCTCGTGGATTGGTAACTGGTTAAAAGAGCGGAAACAAAGGGTAGGAATAAATGTCCAGTTTTCAGAATGGAGAGAGGTAAATAGTGGTGTCTCCCAGGGATCTGTTCTGGGACCAGTCCTATTCAACATATTCATAAATGATCTGGAAAAAGGGGTAAACAGTGAGGTGGCAAAATTTGCAGATGATACAAAACTACTCAAGATAGTTAAGTCCCAGACAGACTGTGAAGAGCTACAAAAGAATCTCACAAAACTGGGTGACTGGGCAACAAAATGGCAGATGAAATTCAATGTTGATAAATGCAAAGAACTGCACATTGGATAGATAATAAGAAAGAAAATATTATATTACCTCTATATAAATCCATGGTTTGCCCACACCTTGAATACTGTGTGCAGTTCTGGTTGCCCCATATCAAAAAAGATATATTGGAATTGGAAAAGGTACAGAAAAGGGCAACAAAAATGATTAGGGGTATGGAACGGCTCTCAGATGAGGAGAGATTAATAAGACTGGGACTTTTCAGCTTGGAAAATAGATGACTAAGGGGGGATATGATAGAGGTCTACAAAATCATGACTGGGGTGGAGAAAATAAATAAGAAAATGTTATTTACTCTTCCTCA
This sequence comes from Terrapene triunguis, assembly GCF_002925995.2. Classification (NCBI taxonomy): domain Eukaryota; kingdom Metazoa; phylum Chordata; order Testudines; family Emydidae; genus Terrapene; species Terrapene triunguis. Next base: position 1,197,307 of record NW_020664609.1, on the reverse strand, counting down.
TAACACAAGAACTAGGGGTCACCAAATGACAGAACGAGGAGTAATGGTCTCAAGTTGCAGTGGGGGAGGTTTAGGTTGGATATTAGGAAAAACTTTTTCACTAGGAGGGTGGTGAAGCACTGGAATGGGTGACCTAGGGAGGTGGTGGAATCTCCTTCCTTAGAGGTTTTTAAGGTCAAGCTTGTCAAAGCCCTGGCTGGGATGATTTAGTTGGGGATTGGTCCTGCTTTGAGCAGGGGGTTGGACTAGATGACCTCCTGAGGTCCCTTCCAAACCTGATAGTCTATGATTCTATGAAATCAATAGGCAGTAGTTTGTTTCAAACAAAAGGAAGCATTTCTTCACACAACGCACAGTCAACCTGTGTAACTCTTTGCCAGAGGATGTTGTGAAGGCCAAGACTATAACAGGGTTCAAAAAAGAACTAGATAAGTTCATGGAGGATAGGTCCATCAATGGCTATTAGCCAGGATGGGCAGGGTATGGTGTCCCTAGCCTCTGTTTGCCAGAAGCTGTGAATGGATGACAGAGGCTGGATCACTTGGTGATTACCTGCTCTGTTCATTCCCTCTGGGGCACCTGGCATTGGCCACTGTCAGTAGACAAGATACTGGGCTAGATGGACCTTTGGTCTGACCCAGTATGGCCGTTCTTATGTAACAATGACACTACTTTAGAACAGAACCAGCCCCAATCTTTATCTTGTGATTTGGCAGTGTCCTGATTTTTAGAAGCATTAGGAGGCACTTGGGGTCAGTTCTTCAGCTTGGCCCTTGGGCAGCCAGCCAGGCACATGGGTTCTGCCCCAGCGCTATGAAAGCCCATGCCCCTAGGCTGCTAGCATAGCCCAGCAGCACACTGCAGATACACATGGCCCTGTTCTACCATCACTAATGCAGCCTAGGACCGGGCATTCTGGATAATGCAGAGAAGCTGGGTGGGTTATGGAAGTGTGTCAGAGAGGGCACCACCATGTTTGAAAACTCAACCTGCCCTTCCAGAAGGAATACCCACCAAGAGGGGCTGCATGGCACGGAGGAGAGCTGCTCAGCCAAGGCCTGGGTAGATTTGAGGGAAAGGGGGAGAATTGGGCAGAGAAGCAGTTTAGATGTGTACAGAATTAATACAGACATTCTAAAACGTTGTTTCTTTGAATGCTGACACAGGACAGGTAGCCTGAGCCCATGTGATCCCCATTGTACAGGATAAACACCGTCCTTTCTCAGGGATAGAAAACAGTCCCCCAGGATCACACCACCCACGGGGCCAATAGGCCAATATGCACTTGCATTTTCCTGACAGTTTCCATTGTCAACAATACACACCAGAGGACAGCAGAACTGATCCCAGCCAAGCCAAATTGCTAATGGCATTTCCAAGCTGTATTCAAACTCAAGTGGGAAGTCAGTTAGAAATGGTAAGTGCTTGGATGGCAGAAAAGGGCTAACAAAAAGAAAGCGCTATTCAGCTCTGTTGAGGAGATTTATCTGACAATAGGAATGTGTTACCCAAGGCACTGCATAATCCCCAGGTAGAGGGCGGGGAACAATCCCCTTCACACTGGTGGGTTTTTTCAAACTTCCCTTGCTAGACAGAGAACAGCTCCAGAGCCAGCCCTGGTTTTGCTGCCTATGGCATCTCAGGTTATGGCTCAGCTCAGCTCCGGGGCTGCTGGGGTAGCAGAAGCAGCTCTGGGTAGGTTTGTTCTCACTTCCACAAGGAACAAAACATTTAACCTGTTGGGCCAAATTTTGGACTTTCCAGCTCTGGAGCTCAACCCTTCAAATACCAAACAATGTGTGCAATGTTACTCCTGTGAGCAATCCCCAACAGGGTTACTCCTGGGAGTAACAGTACACACATGCTTAGGGGCTTGCAGGAGTGGTGTCGTTGGCCCTTCTCCCCAATCTCTGATTTGTGCCTGCATACAGCGTGGAGCAGGGCACATGCTTTACATGCATAAATGCTCTAACCTGTGCAAATCAACTGCTGGGCACCCAGCAAGGGGCCTACATCAGACAGTCCTAGAGTCCTACAGTATAAGCCAGGAGGAGCCACCAGCTCATCTGGTCTGACCGCCTGTACATCACAGGCCACCAGCACCATCCAGCACCCGCCCACTACACCCAACAATTGAAATGAGACAAAAGTTACAGCCCACTGGAGACCAGACTGTGATGTGTCACAGGGAGAGAACAGGAGGGCCTGAGGCCTCTGCAATGGCAGGGACATGATTAACTGAGATATACCTAGATGAGGTTGGCAAGTGACCTGCACCCACACACTGCAGAGTAAGGCTACCACCACCCCCAGGGTCACTGCTAATCTGACCTGGGGGAAATTCCTTCCCGACCCCACACATGGCGATCAGTCAGACCCTGAGCGTGTGAGCCAGAACCAGCCCACCCATCACCTGAGAGAGAGAATGCTTGGTGCCACCTACGAGCCCTGGCCCTCCCTGTCCCATGTCCCATCTTCAGCCATGGCCTGCCCTGATGCTTCAGAGGAAGGGAGGGAAAAACAAAACAACATCAAACACCAGAACACAGTGGGGGTGGGGAAGGGGAAATCCCTTCCTTATCCCTGCAAGTGGCTGGATCATAGGCGCTGACTTCGTGGGTGCTCTGGGGCTGGAGCACCCATGGGGAAAAATTGGTGGGTGCTCTGTACCCACTGGCAGTCCCCACCCCACCCCAGCTCACCTCCGCCTCCTCCCCTGAGCGTGCCGCATCCCTGCAGGAATGTGGCGCGCTCAGGGGAGGAGGCGGGGAAGAGGCGGGGCCGGGGTGGGGATTTGGAAAAGGAGTCCAATGGGGCAGGGAGGGGGCGGAGCTGGGGCGGGGACTTTGGGGAAAGGGTTGGAATGGGGGCGGGGCAGGGGTGGAGTCGGGGTGGGCCAGGGGCGGGGGAGGGGTCGAGCACCCACTGGCGCCAGGAGAAGTTGGCGCTTATGGGCTGGATGAAAACCTGAAACATGAGATTAAATAAAATGGGGATCCAAAGTGAGAGGCATGTCAGAGGCACTCTGAAAACCTGGCCTAGCCAAGTACCACCTGGGCTGTCAGCATATAAAGAGGGGATATTAGGCCTTAACTGTGAACAAGAATGAAGGGTAGAAGGAGGATCCGGGGAACTACAGGCCAGTCAGCCTCACCTCAGTCCCTGGAAAAAGCATGGAGCAGGTCCTCAAGGAATCAATTCTGAAGCACTTCGAGGAGAGGAAAGTGATCAGGAACAGTCAGCATGGATTTACCAAGAGGAAGTCATGCCTGACTAACCTAATTGCCTTCTATGAGGAGATAACTGGCTCTGTGGATGAGGGGAAAGCAGTGGACGTGTTATTCCTTGACTTTAGCAAAGCTTTTGATACGGTCTCCCACAGTATTCTTGCCAGCAAGTTAAAGATGTATGGGCTGAATGAATGGTCTATAAGGTGGATAGAAAGCTGGCTAGATCGTTGGGCTCAACGGGTAGTGATCAATGGCTCCATGTCTAGTTAGCAGCCGGTATCAAGCGGAGTGATCTGGAGGATGGTGTGGACTGCATCCTCAGCAAGTTTGCCGACGACACTAAACTGGGAGGAGTGGTAGATATGCTGGAGGGTAGGGATAGCATACAGAGGGACCTAGACAAATTGGAGGATTGGGCCAAAAGAAATCTGATGAGGTTCAACAAGGACAAGTGCAGAGTCCTGCACTTAGGACGGAAGAATCCCATGCACTGCTACAGACAAGGGACCGAGTGGCTAGGCAGCAGTTCTGCAGAAAAGGACCTAGGGGTTACAGTGGATGAGAAGCTGGATATGAGTCAACAGTGTGCTCTTGTTGCCAAGAAGGCTAACGGCATTTTGGGCTGCATAAATAGGAGCATTGCCAGCAGATCGAGGGATGTGATCGTTCCCCTCTATTCGGCATTGGTGAGGCCTCATCTGGAGTACTGTGTCCAGTTTTGGGCCCCACACTACAAGAAGAATGTGGAAAAATTGGAAAGAGTCCAGCGGAGGGCAACAAAGATGATTAGGGGGCTGGAGCACATGATTTATGAGGCAAGGCTGAGGGAACTGGGATTATTATTATTATAATATATGGAGATATACCTATCTCATAGAACTGGAAGGGACCTTAAAGGTCATCAAGTCCAGTCCCCTGCCTTCACTACCAGGACAAAGTACTGCCCCTGACTGTTTTTTTTTTTTTTTTTGCCCCAGATCCCTAAATGGCCCCCTCAAGGATTGAACTCACAACCCAGGGTTTAGCAGGCCAATGCTCAAACCACTGAGCTATCCCTTCCCCCGGGATAGTCTTTAGTCTGCAGAAGAGAAGAATGAGGGGGGGATTTGATAGCTGCTTTCAACTATCTGAAAGGGGGTTCCAAAGATGTTGGATCTAGACTGTTCTCAGTGGTATCAGATGACAGAACAGAGAGTAATGGGTAATGGTCTAAGTTGCAGTGGGGGAGGTTTAGGTTGGATATTAGGGAAAACTTTTCACTAGGAGGGTGGTGAAGCACTGGAATGGGTTACCTAGGGAGGTGGTAGAATTTCTTTCCTTAGAGGTTTTTAAGGTGAGGCTTGACAAAGCCCTGGCAGGGATGATTTAGTTGGGGATTGTTCCTGCTTTGAGCAGGGGGTTGGACTACGGAGGCATTGTCGACGATTATCCAGCCCTCTGACTACTACCCAATGCTACTCATCCATGTGGGCACAAATGATACTGCACAGTGTGACACTGAGCGGATCAAGAGTGACTACAGGGCTCTGGGAGTACGGGTGAAGGAGTTTGGCGCACAGGTGGTATTCTCTTCGATTCTTCCTGTCAAAGGTAGAGGCCCGGGCAGAGACAGATGCATCATGGAGGTGAATGCCTGGCTGCGAAGATGGTGTCGCCAGGAGGGCTTTGGCTTCCTAGACCACGGGATGCTATTCGAGGAAGGACTGCTAGGCAGAGATGGCGTTCACCTTTCGA
>NW_020664609.1:1151641-1187343 GCF_002925995.2 Terrapene triunguis | reverse complement strand
CCCCCCCCCCCCCGGGAGGCCCTGGCTAGACATCCAGATTGCATGCTTCCCTAGGGAGTTCCCTGCCTGCAACCAGGGCCAGGAAATCCCCTGAGAATTTAAAGCAACAGATCACAATTTTAACAGAGTTTTCAATACACCACACACTTCAGTGCATGCTCAAGCCCCGTGGACATCCACAAGGCTCGGAGCGCATGTGCTCAAAGTTAAGTGCATGTTTAAGTGCTTTGCTGCGCTGGGGGCATGAAGCCGAATCAGTCAGGAATGTGGTCCTGGGGTGAGTACAGTGACTCTGGGAGATAGGAATCCAGCCTGTGCCTCTTCCTGACGGGCCAGGGCAGCACATATTTCCAAAAGGCCTGCTTGCAACAAGCTGTTTTGAAAACCAATAAACACTGCTAAAGGGGAAAGAGGGTGCAATAGCTCAGTCTGAAAGAATGTCACAACCAGCATGAAAGGAAAACTGGGTTCTGTGCATTCCCCATGGCTCAGCTCCATGTTTATCCAGAAGCAATGCAGACTCTGCAATCCAAACACAAGCAATCTCCCACATACAAATGCATTATCCACAATATTAAGTAATGCATTGACTAAATACCCTGTTCCCACATTTCCCTTGTTAAAAGAACATAACTAGTTCAATATGTTGATAGGGCCAGATGTAGAAAGAGCTTGGTTCTCATTAAGATCAATGGAGATTCACCCTCCCTGCCTCCCCTCCCCCGAGATCAGTGGGAGCCAGGGGGTTCTGAGCACCCCTTAGAATCTGGCCACTACATCCCAGGCAGCTCTCAAAACAGAACAGACAAGGGCCTGTTTGATTGTGTAATGTGGATGTCAGGAACAAGGTTCAAGGTCGAGTACTGTGAACCATCAAGGCAGCTTATATAATGTTGCCCCTTTTCAACCTGAGCCGCTAGTCCAAAGGCCCTGGGGATAGTCCAGTTGGGAGTAGAAATACCAGCCAGGTATTTATTTGAAGCAGTTTTGTTTTCTTACAAAGAGTGCACGAAGCCCTGAATGCAGAAGGAACCAAATAGCAGGGAACAGCTTCCTTTGCTCACAGCACCAAGTGTGCTCTTTTCAGCCTGCACCCCTGACCCAAGAATCTCTCCCCAGGTTTCCCCAGGGTCAGAAACTGGGCTCTCAGCTGCTCCTCCAGCTGTGTGGCTGTCTCTCAGCCCTGGTCTACACTACGACTTTAGGTCGAATTTAGCAGCGTTAGATCAATTTAACCCTGCACCCGTCCACACGACGAAGCCATTTTTGTCAACTTAAAGGGCTCTTAAAATCGATTTCTGTACTCCTCCCCGATGAGGGGATTACCGCTGAAATCGACATCACCGGGTCGAATTTGGGGTAGTGTGGACGCAATTCAACGGTATTGGCCTCCGGGAGCTATCCCAGAGTGTTCCATTGTGATCGCTCTGGACAGCACTTTCAACTCAGATGCACTGAGGTGGCCAGGTAGACAGGAAAAGCCCTGGGAACTTTTGAATTTCATTTCCTGTTTGGCCAGCGTGGCGACCTGATCAACACAGGTGACCATGCAGAGCTCATCAGCAGAGGTGACCATGCAGTCCCAGAATTTCAAAAGAGCTCCAGCCTGGACCGAACGGGAGGTATTGGATCTGATCGCTGTATGGGGAGAGGAATCCGTGCTATCAGAACTCCGTTCCAAAAGACGAAATGCCCAAATATTTGAAAAAATCTCCAAGGGCATGAAGGCTATAACAGGGACCCGCAGCAGAGCTTAAGGAGCTCAGGAAAGCCTACCAAAGAACCAGAGAGGCAAACGGCTGCTCCGGGTCAGAGCCCCAGACATGCCGCTTCTATGATGAGCTGTATGGCATTCTAGGGGGGTGCCCCTACAACTACCCCACCCTTGTGCGTGGACTCTGTGAATGGATTCTCACTCAACAGGGATGCGGATTTTGGGGACCAGGAAGATGATGATGATGATGAGGTTGAAGATAATGCACAGCAAGCAAGCGGAGAAACCGTTTTCCCTGACAGCCAGGAACTGTTTAATCACCCTGGAGCCAGTACCAAGGTGGGCTCCCGGACCTTGAAGGCGGAGAAGGGATCTCTGGTGAGTGTACCTTTGTAAATATAATACATGGTTTAAAAGCAAGCGTGTTTAATGATTAATTTGCCCTGAAGACTTGGGATGCATTCACGGCCAGTACAGCTACTGGAAAAGTCTGTTAACGTGCCTGGGGATGGAGCGGAAATCCTCCAGGGACCTCTCAATGAAGCTCTCCTGGATGTACTCCCAAAGCCTTTGCAAAAGGTTTCTGGAGAGGACAGCCTTATTCCGTCCTCCATGGTAGGACACTTTATCACGCCAGGCCAGTAGCACGAAGTCTGGAATCATTGCATAACAAAGCATTGCAGCGTATCCTCCCGGTGTTTGCTGGCATTCAAGCAACATCCATTCTTTATCTCTCTGTGTTATCCTCAGGAGAGTGATATCATTCATGGTCACCTGGTTGAAATAGGGGAATTTTATTAAGGGGACATTCAGAGGTGGCCATTCCTGCTGGGCTGTTTGTGTGTGGCTGAACAGAAATCATCCCCACTGTTAGCCATGCGGTGGGGGGAGGGGTGAAGCGATCATCCCAGAGAATTGGGTGTGTGTGGGGGGGGGTTAGTTGGGTTTGTGCTGCATGTTAACCCGAAAACCGCAGTCTCTCCTTTTAAATGGTCAACCCATTTTAAATGGCCAACCCAACGGGTGCTTGGTATGGGAAATGAGGGCACTGCTGTTTGAAACCATTTCCACATGTTATGAAGGTTAAAGAAGCCAAAAGACTGTGGCTTACCATGGCTGCCTGCAAGCCAAATTCTGTTGCCCGCCGGCCCTGCGTGTGTGATCTCTCACACCAAACTGGCAGGCCCTCAATATAAGAGGCAAAATGTGATCTTGTAAATGTAACCCTTCTGCCCATCTAAGTTGGCAGCAACAAGGGCTGGGTTCTGTATCTAGGGGTTCCGTTTCAATAACGCAATGCAAAACCGGCTCGAGCCCCCACCCAGTGACCTGGGACAATTACATACCACCCCCCTGGGTACCTCTAAGAGGCAATACTTCCCCTCTCGCAAGCACGGAGTCTGAGTGTAGCAGAAAAAGTTTAATAACATGAGGTAAACGACATCAGCATTAAATTGGAAAAACACCACAAACAGGATTCATAACACAAACCATGAGCAAAAGACCCACCCCAGCAAATTGGGCTGTGTCCTTTCCCTTTGGTTCTTGAATCCAGCAACCCAAAAATCACCCAGAGTCCCCAAAGTCCAACACCCCCAAAGTCTCTTGGGTCCAGCAACCACCCAAAGTCCTGAAAGTCCAACAACCCCCAAAGTCTCTGTCCCTGGTCAGTGCAGCCCCAGAGTATAAGGGGGGCATGCAGGGTGTTAATGGGCACCTTACGTGATCCGAGGCCAGCTGGCCGTCTCTCCGTGGGGTTCCGCCGCAGCCTTCACCACGAGCCAGTCCACTTCCTGCCGTCCCACGAACTGCTCCGCTCTACAAGCTGCTCTGCTCCGCTCACCGACCTGTGAGCCGCTCCAGCCGTCTCAGCAAACAGCTCCGCTCGCCGTTCCTTGGGCCACTCCAACCGTCCCCACAAGGCTCCATGCCGCTCACCGCTCCTCCAGTCGTCCCCACAAATTGCTCCGCCAGCTGCTTAGCAATATAGCTTCAGGCTCCCCAACTAGTTAACACAGCACTCAGTGATCTCAGCTCTTAATAACTTTAGCTCTTTTGTGATTTCAGCTCTTAATGATTTCAGCTCATAGTAGGGGAGCCCCAGTGCTGGTGCACCATTGGCCCAAAGTGAATTCAGCTCAGCAGCCTGTAACTAGACTCCTAATGGAATCAAAGTTAGCTCTGACATTCAACAGTGGAGAGAGGAGGTGGTGCAATCAGTGTTTCAAGCCCTCAAAGGGGACCCATACCATCAAGTACAAATACCTGTCCCCATTCTCTCTCTCAATTCACTGGGTTTTGTAACCCATGCCCCTTGTCAAGCAAGTGCTACTTAGGTAATGGTGAGTCCTTCTGTCATACAACAGTTCCACTGGCCTTGATTCACAGAATCAGGGTAACAAAACTTTATTCTTCCTGCCCCAATAACAGAGAAACTGGGGATCCCACGCCAGCCAAAGTAACCACTTTCAGTTGCTGTTGTTTCATGCCAGGCGGGTGGGTGTGCCTATGCAAACAAGATCAGCCCCTGGAGTTCTTTACCACACTCGCCATAATTCACCACCAGATGTCAGGGTAGAGCTCATCCTGACTCTGCTTATATAAAGAAAGCACACGTGCTATGTAATGTTAACAGTTTGGTTCACCGTGAAAGAGTCTACCCATTGTTCTCTAAAATGTGTCTTTTTAAATACTACTGTCCCTTTTTTTCCTCCCGCAGCTGCAAATGTTTCAACGCTCCCCGTATCATCTCCATCCCAGAGGCTAGCGAAGATTAGAAGGCGAAAAAAACCTCACTCGCGATGAAATGTTCTCTGAGCTCATGCAGTCCTCCCACACTGAAAGAGCCCAGCAGAATGGGTGGAAGCAAACAATGTCAGAGTCCAGGAAAGCAGAAAATGAACGCGAGGACAGGAGGGACGAGCAAGGTGAGAGGTGGCAGGAGCAAGATGAGAGATGGCGTCAGCGTGATGAGAGGAGGCAGGAAGCAATGCTGAGGCTACTGGAGGATCAAACTGATATTCTCTGGTGTATTGTTGAGGTGCAGGAAAGGCAGAAGGAGCACAGACCGCTGCTGCAGCCCCTGTGTAACCAACAGCCCTCCTCCCCAAGTTCCATAGCCTCCTCACCCAGACACCCAAGAACGCGGGGGGGAGGGGCCTCCGGGCACCCAACCACTCCACCCCAGAGGACTGCCCAAGCAACAGAAAACTGGCATTCAATAAGTTTTGAAGTGCAGTGTGGCCTTGTCCTTCCCTCCTCCCCTCCTCCGCCACCACAACCGGTGCTTCCCTCCTCCCCCACCCCTCCCGGGCTACCTTGGCAGTTATCCTCCCATTTGTGTGATGAATTAATAAATAATGCATGAATCTGAAACAACAATGACTTTATTGCCTCTGCAAGTGGTGATCAAAGGGGAGAGAGGAGAGCGGTTGGCTTACAGGGAACTAGAGTGAACCAAGGGGGCGAGTTTTCATCAAGGAGAAACAAACAGAACTTTCACACCATAGCCTGGCCAGTCATGAAACTAGTTTTCAAAGCTTCTCTGATGCGCAGCGCACCCTGCTGTGCTCTTCTAACGGCCCTGGTGTCTGGCGGCACGTAATCAGTGGCCAGGCGATTTGCCTCAACCTCCCACTCCACCATAAACGTCTCCCCCTTACTCTCACACATATTGTGGAGCACACAGCAAGCAGTAATAATGATGGGAATATTGGTTTCACTGAGGTCTAACTGCGTCAGTAAACTGCGCCCGCGCGCTTTTAAATGTTCAAATGCACATTCTACCACCATTCTGCACTTGCTCAGCCTATAGTTGAACAGCTCCTGACTACTGTCCAGGGTGCCTGTGTACGGCTTCATGAGCCATGGCATTAAGGGGTAGGCTGGGTCCCCAAGGATAACTATAGGCATTTCAACATTCCCAACAGTTATTTTCTGGTCTGGAAAGTAAGTCCCTTGCTGCAGCTGTTCACACAGACCAGAGTTCCTAAAGATGCGAGCGTCATGTACCTTTCCCGGCCATCCCAGGTTGATGTTGCTGAAACATCCCTTGTGAGCCACCAGTGCTTGCAGCACCATTGAAAAGTACCCCTTGCGGTTTATGTACTGGCTGCCCTGGTGCTCCGGTCCCAAGATAGGGATATGGGTTCCATCTATTGCCCCACCACAGTTAGGGAATCCCATTGCAGCAAAGCCATCCACTATGACCTGCACATTTCCCATAGTCACTACCTTTGCTAGCAGCAGCTCAGTGATTGCTTTGGCTACTTGCATCACAGCAGCCCCCACAGTAGATTTGCCCACTCCAAATTGATTCCTGACTGACCGGTAGCTGTCTGGCGCTGCAAGCTTCCAGAGGGTTAATGCCACTCGCTTGTGAACTGTGAGGGCTGCTCTCATCTTGGTATTCTTGCGCTTCAGGGCAGGGGAAAGCAAGTCACAAAGTTCCACGAAAGTGCCCTTACACATGCGAAAGTTTCGCAGCCACTGGGAATCATCCCAGACCTGAAACACTATGCAGTCCCACCAGTCTGTGCTTGTTTCCCGGGCCCAGAATTGGCATTCCACGGCATGAACCTGCCCCATTACCACCATGATGTCCAAATTGCCAGGGCCCGTGCTTTGAGAGAAGTCTGTGTCCATGTCCTCATCACTCTCATCAGTGCTGCCGTCGCCTCCTTGCCTGCTTTTGAAGTTTCTGGTGCTGCATATACTGCAGGATAATGTGCATGGTGTTTATAGTGCTCATAACTGCTGCAGTGATCTGAGCGTACTCCATGCTTGCAGTGGTATGGCGTCTGTGGGGAAAAAAGGCATGAAATGATTGTCTGCCATTGCTAAACACTCACAACTGTCACACCAAAGCCTGGCCAGTCATGAAACTGGTTTTCAAAGCCTCTGTGATGTGCAGCGCGCCTAGCTGTGCTCTTCTAATCGTAAACAGCCTAGTCAGCAAACAGCGCCAGCGAGCTTTTAAATGTCTGTCCAGGCTTCATGAGCCATGGGAGCAAGGAGTAGATTGGGGTAGGTGCGACAGCACGGTGCTGCCGGCTGGGAGAACAGCCTGAGGCAGAAGCCTCCAGCTTGCATGATGTTCCAGGCAGGACTGAATCTCCATTAGATGAAACTTAAAGAAGAGAATGACCTGGAGTCACTCCCATTTATGACCAGGAGCCCCTAACCAACCTCACCGAGGTCAACCAGGAGCACCCAGGAGACGACAACGATGTCTAGTAGTCATACTGCACCATCTGCTGCTGCAAAGGCAAGGAGCTGCTGCTGTGTAGCAATGCAGTACCGCGTCTGCCAGCAGCACTCAGGAAACGTACGGCGACGGTGAGCTGAACGGGCTCCATGCTTGCTGTGGTATGTCGTCTGCACGGGTAACCCAGGAAAAAAGGTGAGAAACAATTGTTTGCCATTGCTTTCACGGAGGGAGGGAGGGAAGGAGGGGGGCCTGACGACATGTACCTAAAACCACCCGCGACAATGTTTTTGCCCCATCAGGCACTGGGAGCTCAACCCAGAATTCCAATGGGCGGCGGAGATTGCGGGAACTGTGGGATAGCTACCCACAGTGCAACGCTCCAAAAGTCGACGCTAGCCTCGGTACTGTGGACACACACCGCCGACTTAATGCGCTTAGTGGGGACTCACACAATCGACTGTATAAAATCGATTTCTAAAAAATTGACTTCTATAAAATCGACCTAATTTCGTAGTGTAGACATACCCTCAGTGTCAGAGTTGTTTCTGTTCTGCCTCTCCCCCTCCGCCCCCAACACATATACCAACCACAGGCACACAGACACCTGGCCACAATACCCAGGCGAACCCCTTGCCCACATAGTGCTCCTTTCTGGGTAGACTCTGTGAGGCCTTGTTTTAGGTGTGAAGTGGAGGGTGCAGGGCACATTCACACTTCCGTTTTAACAAGGTTTCCTCCAGTTTCTAACAATAACCCCAGAGAACTGAATTGCCAGTATAAATGGTGAATGAGCCAGATCCAACAGCTGCCCCCCAGCCCTTTCCCAGGCTGAATTCCGCCTGAGGCCTGCTCCGAGTGTCATCTGCAGGACTTAGCACTTACAAAATCCTAAAGCAATTGCATTTAATAATATTCTTCAGGAACTCTTTTTCCTGCTGCATGGAGCAGCAGAACTAACAATGTTCTGAAAGACGATTGGTTTTCTTATGTTTATTGTTGTTGATAAGTGAGTGTAATCTGCAGGATTCAGATCTGTGGAGGAAAATAGAGAAATGAATCCAAATATGACTGATTATTCTGATTTATTATTTGTACTGTGGTAGCATGCAGGCCCACCCAGCATGGAGCAAGGCTCCGTTATGCTAGCTGCTGTACAGATACATAATCAAAGCTGGTCTATGCGGCAAAGGGTTTACAATCTAGGTACATTACTCTGGTCCTCAGTGGATGCACAGCTAAAGCAGACAGAGAGGTGCTGGCTGGTGAGTCTTGCCCACATGCTCAGGGTTTAACTGATCACCATATTTGGGGTCAGGAAGGAATTTTCCTCCAGGGCAGATTGGCAGAGGCCCTGGAGGTTTTTCACCTTCCTCTGCAGCGTGGTGCACGGGTCACTTGCTGGAGGATTCTCTGCACCTTGAGGTCTTTAAACCACGAGTTGAGGACTTCAATAGCTCAGACACAGGTTAGGGGTTTGATACAGGAGTGGGTGGTTGAGATTCTGTGGCCTGCGTTGTGCAGGTCAGACTAGATGATCATAATGGTACCTTCTGACCTTAAAGTCTATGAGTCTATGAGAGGGAGGTGAGAAATGATTTCTGACCTGGGGGTTTATAATCCTACAACATGGGTTAGTCCTAGAGTCAGAGAGTTTAAGGTCAGAAGGGACCACCAGATAGGGTTACCACCTGGACAGTATTTGAATGGCCTGGCTGTTTTTTTTATGGATTTGCCAGTTGCAAGAAAATAATTTAATCTGCCGTGTTTTTTTACGTGGGTCTAAAGATTTGCATTATTCTCACAATACACTGGGATAGCTAATGGTAAAAGTTTGTGTCCAGCTAAAGATGCAGTGTTCCCACTTCCACAGTTTAAGTGATAACAGATAAAACTGTTGAAAATACAGCAGCTGTCTGCTCAACAACACACAAGTGCACCGCGTGTATGTGTGTAAGAGAGGGTTTGAGTCACGCAGGCATGAGGAGATGTGTGATGTTATTAATCTTATCTATATTGTGTTCTCTCTCTGGATACAATAAGTGGCTGTTGAAGGGGGAGTTGTGGAGTTGCCGTGTGGTTGGGGGGTGGGGTTGCATCAGGCTTGCCTTGTGTGGGGGGCTGAGTGCTGGATTTTTTGCATTTCTAACCCAACCATCAGATCATCTAGTCCAGCATGTACATCACAGGCCACCAACACCACTCAGCACCCTATGCCCAACAACCAATACGAGATCAAAGTGTTACACCCTAGAGGAGACTTGCCTGTTCTGTACCATAGCCGCGAATAGAGGGACCGAGGTGCACCAATATCTGCAATGGCAGGGAAAGGATTAAATGAATCATAGACTCATAGAATATCAGGGTTGGAAGAGACCTCAGGAGGTCATCTAGTCCAACCCCCTGCTCAAAGCAGGAACAATCCCCAACGAAATCATACCAGCCAGGGCTTTGTCAAGCCTTGCCTTAAAAACCTCTAAGGAAGGAGATTCCACCACCTCCCTAGGTAACCCATTCCAGTGCTTCACCACCCTCCTAGCGAAAAAGTTTTCCCTAATATCCAACCTAAACCTCCCCCACTCCAACTTAGACCATTACTCCTTGTTCTGTCATCTGGTACCACTGAGAACAGCCAAGCTCCATCCCCTTTGGAACCCCCTTTCAGGTAGTTGAAAGCAGCTATCAAATCCCCCCTCATTCTTCTCTTCTGCAGACTAAATAATCCCAGTTCCCTCAGCCTCGCCTCATAAATCATGTGCTCCAGGCCCCTAATAATTTTTGTTGCCCTCCGCTGGACTCTTTCCAATTTTTCCACATCCTTCTTGTAGTGTGGGGCCCAAAACTGGACACAGTACTCCAGATGAGGCCTCACCAATGCCAAATAGAGGGGAACGATCACATCCCTCGATCTGCTGGCAATGCTCCTACTTATACAGCCCAAAATGCAGTTAGCCTTCTTGGCAACAAGGGCACACTGTTGACTCATATCCAGCTTATCGTCCACTGTAACCCCTAGGTTCTTTTCTGCAGAACTGCTGCCTAGCCACTCAGTCCCTAGTCTGTAACAGTGCATGGGATTCTTCCGTCCTAAGTGCAGGACTCTGCACTTGTCCTTGTTGAACCTCATCAGGTTTCTTTTGGGCCAATCCTCTAATTTGTCTAGGTCCCTCTGTATGCTATCCCTACCCTTCAGTGTATCTACCACTCCTCCCAATTTTGTGTCATCTGCAAATTTGCTGAGGGTGCAGTCCACGCCATCCTCCAGATCATTAATGAAGATATTGAACAAAACCAGCCCCAGGACCAACCCTTGGGGCACTCTGCTTGATACCGGCTGCTAACTAGACATGGAGCCATTGATCACTACTCACTGAGCCCGACGATCTAGCCAGCTTTCTAGCCACCTTATAGACCATTCATCCAGCCCATGGGGGGAGGGATAGCTCAGTGGTTTGAGCATTGGCCTGCTAAACCCAGGGTTGTGAGTTCAATCCTTGAGGGGGCCACTTAGGGATCTGGGGCAAAATCAGTACTTGGTCCTGCTAGTGAAGGCAGGGGGCTGGACTCGATGACCTGTCAAGGTCCCTTCCAGTTCTAGGAGATGGGATATCTCCATTAAAAAAAAATATGTCTTTAACTTGCTGGCAAGAATACTGTGGGAGACCGTATCAAAAGCTTTGCTAAAGTCAAGGAATAACATGTCCACTGCTTTCCCCTCATCCACAGAGCCAGTTATCTCCTCATAGAAGGCAACTAGGTTAGTCAGGCATGACTTCCCCTTGGTGAATCCATGCTGACTGTTCCTGATCACTTTCCTCTCCTCTAAGTGCTTTACAATTGATTCCTTGAGGACCTGCTCCATGCTTTTTCCAGGGACTGAGGTGAGGCTGACTGGCCTGTAGTTCCCCGGATCCTCCTTCTTCCCTTTTTTAAAGATGGGCACTACATTAGCCTTTTTCCAGTCATCTGTAACCTCCCCCGATCGCCATGAGTTTTCAAAGATAATGGCCAATGGCTCTGCAATCACATCCGCCAACTCCTTTAGCACCCTCGGATGCAGCGCATCCGGCCCCATGGACTTGTGCTCGTCCAGCTTTTCTAAATTGTCCTGAACCACTTCTTTCTCCAGTGCAATAGTCTGGGAGTTGAACTTGTTCGTGAAGACAAAGGCAAAAAAAGCATTGAGTACATTAGCTTTTTCCACATCCTCGGTCACTAGGTTGCCTCCCCCATTCAGTAAGGCCCACACTTTCCCTGACCTTCTTCTTGTTGCTAACATACCTGAAGAAACCCTTCTTGTTACTCTTAACGTCCCTTGCTAGCTGCAACTCCAAGTGTGATTTGGCCTTCCTACTTTCACTCCTGCATGCCTGAGCAATATTTTTATACTCCTCCCTGGTCATTTGTCCAATCTTCCACTTCGTGTAAGCTTCTTTTTTGTGTTTAAAATCAGCAAGGATTTCACTGTTAAGCCAAATGAGATGTACCCAGATAATCCTGGTTTTGAACAAGCAGCAGCCAACTCATGAGCCTGATCCAAAGCCCAATGGAAAGACTCCCATTGACAGCAATGGGCTTTGGGTTAGGCCCCAAATTATCCACATCAGTGCTCTACACACATTGTCTTATAATGTGGTCAAGACTGGTCAGTGCATTGTTGTGCTGGTGACAGGTGTGAGCCTGCCAACCCTGCAGACTGGAACATTCTCATTATGCACAGAACATGGAGAGGGCAGTAGTGCAAGATTCCCAAATATTAGTGTCTGCTCATTGGCCTCCACCTCAGTGTGGAATGGGCAAGAGGCAGTTAATTTCCATGCCTCTTCACTTGCAAAAAGTTCTCTTGCAGAGGGGTTAGGCTGCTGCCACACACTTTTCTCCAGTTCCCCCTTGCCCGGGAATGTAGGATTTCAGGACTCAAGTCTCAAAGGTTAGCAAACCACAGAATGCTCAGTTACAGTCTGGCCATGAATCCATTGCCAGCAGGATAGTGCTACATTAAAAACCTCCCACAAACTGAGGTCGACATGGAGATCACTTGGGGAGCCCTAGAACTGAGATGCATTTTCTTCTTCAAGACAGCAGCTCTCAGTAAGCCTGAACAGTGGCTCCAGCCCAACCTCTGGGAGCCAGCTTTATCTCTGGGATTCTTTGCCTGCTGTCTCGGATGTGTTACTTTCGTCCAATAACCCCAAATTCTGGGGAGACTGAAGTTCCGCTGTGCTTGAACCAGAGCAATAACTATTTACACATTTCATCATAGCTAATCAATTACAATTGCACAATGACCTTTCAGCCGTGAGAGCGTGTGGGTCAGGGGGAGTCGGGAAGGGCAGAGATGTAGATGTTTTAATCTGGATTCACAAAGTCTGGTGGGATTCATCACAGTCCTTATAGCAGAGGTCCCCAAACTGTGGGGTGCACCCCCCTAAGGGGTTCCAGAGGAACATTCGGGAGGGGGGTCACGGCTGGGGCCCGGGCAAGCCCCCATGGCTAGCAGGGAGGGAGTGCCACTCAGCTCTGCTCCTGGCCCTGGCTGCTGGCCCCGTGACCAGGGCTCTGCTGCTGGCCCTGTACCCGGGGCCCAGCTGCAGACCTCGGCCCCCGTCTGAGTCTCCGCTTCCAGCCCAGCCCCAATCCCAGAGCCGCAGCCCCGCTCCCGGCCCCCGGGGAGGCAGACAAAGGTAAGTGGGGGCACAAAGTAAAAGGTTTGGAGACCGCTGCCTTATAGACTTCCCGTTCTGCTATGCACGCTCCTTAACACACCATATGCCCTAATAACACTTGCTGTCAGTGTCTTTGTTTAAGGGACTCACCTTGTTGCATCATTATGAATAAGAACAAGCCAGTTCCCTGGGATTTGGCACCATTTAAGGCCGTTTATGCCATGTAGCTGCAGTGGCCTTCAAGCCAATCATTGATTAGAGAATAATGTACATTGGTTAGGGTTTTTTCTAAGGTTTGCCTGTACGTGCAAGTTGGAATGCTTTCTACTGGACAAGATAATTTTAGACTGATGTTACATCATGGAAAATGTTTAAACAAAAGTTTGGTTTCAGAGTGACTTGCATAACCAAGAGTACTTGTTCTACTAGGGAACTGGTCCAGTAATTAAAACGGGAAGCGGTTATTCAGTGGAATAACTAAGTCATAGTTGCAGAACTGGCTATAACAGAAGAGGTGGTTGCCAAAGTCAGCAAAATATTAGAAGCGGCAAAAAGTATAGCGTTTGTAGGCTGTAAGGGCATAAATTTTCTAGTTTGCCTAGAGCAGAGAGTTGTCTTTGCACAGCAGTATTAAAGGAGCTGATCCGGGACAGCTCAGTGAAGAGCCAAGAAAAAATGTATCTTCCTTTTAAAATAAAAACTTGCAAACAGCTAATTACAATGTGAGCCGCCCAGCCACAGCGATTACAGAGGAGAACCCATAAAACACAGCTATGAGAAGTGGCAGCTTCAGGTCAGTCATTGTGGTAGGTGCTATACGACGGGATTCCCCGGATGTTACTGTGCTCAAACCCACATACCTGCACCCTCCGAATCGTACACTAAAACCAATGCCATTGATTAAAATGCACTGACAAGCCAAGGGAATTCCATTCTTGGCCCGACCTGCTATTGACATCAATAATGAAACTCTTGTAGAACGGGATTGGGGGACCCAGGCTACAGTTACGCAGAGTGCAGGCTGGGCATGTAGACTGTAAGCTCTCTGGGACAGGGCTGTCTGTTGTTCTGTGTTTGTACAGCATCTGGCACAATGGGGACCAGGGCTGGAGCTCCTAGGTGCTACCACAATACAAGCAATCAACACAAATTAGGACAAAGTTTTCAAATTTCTGTGGTTAACTTGAGGCAGCTACGTCCAAATTTAGGCACCTGAGTGAGTGAGCTATTTCCCAGCAGCTGGAGGCTCCAGGCAGGTACAATGGCTGTTGAATTCAACATGAGGTAAGGGGGCTTAGCCCCTAAGCGATATGCTCCGCACTTCAGAAGATCCAGCTCTTCACTTCTCCCCTTTATTTGCAGTCAGGAGTTGGGCTGCTTTCCACTTACACCATGAAAATATGTAAGTTCAGTGAAACCATGTGCCAGTCCTGCCCCTGTGTCTTGTGTTGGCATGTAGCTTCCTGCAGGACACAATCAATGGCCACTGCCCACCTCAGTTGTGGAGGGGGAGGAGAAATGAGATAGTCCAAAAACATTATGACTTTGAAAAACACAGGGACAAAAGCTTCCTTGGGCTCGTTAAGGCTGATACAAGAACAAAGGAGACAACTATGGTAGAAAAATAAGCTATATTCCATGGATATGCAATAGAATGTCCCTACATGTAAGATACAACAGTGCTCCACGCACTTCACTCACCTCCCCATTCATTTCTGGATCCAGTTTCCTACCCTTATCTGAATGTTAGCTCTAAGGACATGGAGCACATTGGTTACTAAGGGTCTAATCCTGAAGACATAGGGTGAAATCCAGGCTCCACTGGCGTCAATGGAAAAACTTGCACTGGCTTTAATGGGGCCAGGATTCCACCCATAAACATCACATAAAAGGAGATCACTGCCATGAGTCAGGGCTCGGGGTCAGATCCAAACAGATGGCTTTTATGAGGCATTGTTTTACACAACAGGTTTTCAAACAGAGGGCTTTTCTACACTTGAAATGCTGTAGCTGTGCCACTGTAGCACTTCAGTGTAGACGCTACCTGCACCAACGGGAGGGGTTTTCCCATATTAAATAATATTAAAAATAATTTCTACTCTGCAGAGTGACTCTGTGAACTGGGGATCCATATTCATTATGTCTCAGCAGTTTCCATATCAGATGCAGGGCCAGATTTAGGGGCAGGTGACCCAGGTGACCACCTGGGGTGCCGGACTTGGAGGGGCATCAGGCTTGGAGGGGGCTTGTTGTTAGCGACAAAAGGGAAAATAGAATGTTTGAAGTGACATGTTTCAGGTATTCCATATGTGGATTCATTTTTCACTAACCTTCTAGAATGTTCTGGACCTTTGTAGAATCTCATGGAACCTCCAGACTTTTTGAGAACTACATTCTCCTTGAAGCTCCTAGAATGTTGTCAGCCATGCCCTCATGAGTAAGGCTACATTTTATCACAGGTATTTTTAGTAAAAGTTATGGACTTTTACTAGTAAAAACCATGGGCAGTAAAAAAAATTCCTGGCGCTTGACCGGCCCAAGACTTGTACTATACCCCAGACTAAATCTTGGGAAGGGAGGCGGCCTGGGGGGGAGCACCACAGGTGCTTGGGGGAATCCGGAGTGTGTGTGTGTGCCGCGGGTGCTGGGAGGGGCAGGGGGCGGTGTGTGGCTTGGGACCCCCACTGGCCATGGCCAATGGGAGCTGCGTGGGCGGTGCCTGCAGGTGGAGGCAGTGCGCAGAGCCCACTGGCTGCACCTCCCCCTAGGAACCGAGAGATGTTGCTGCTTCCGGGGAAACCCCTCCCTGAGATGGGGGGCAGTGGTGATGGCCTGAGACTGCCCCAGCAGAAGCCGGTGTAGCTGGCTGCTGCAGAAGTCACGGAGGACACGAAAAGTATATAAGGGGTGGGGCGTCACCAGTCAGTCAGTGAGATACAAGAATGAAGTGAAGTGAGAGCCCAGCTGCAATATTATGAACCTTGTTTTATTGTGTACTTGTGTTTTAAGACTTGAAGAGTGCAAGTAGCAACTATTGAGATGCCAGAGATATCTATCAAACCCCTATCTGCACAACAATATAACATAAACACTGTTACTTCTTTTGCCATGCTTAACACGTAACGTTTGGTGACTTTCTAGGATTGCGGAACATAGACCTAATACTGTGCTTTCCCCCCATAGAAAATAAAAGATGTCCCTGAAGAAGCCTTCAGGAACTCAGTATAGGAAGTGAAAAGCTCCAACTGCAATCTAGCTTGCAGCAAGGGGCAAAAATGATGGGAAAAATATCTGAAACGGAACAACACAGACTGGGCTTTAGGCAGTAGCGATCATCCCAGTGCAGAAAAAAATGAGGAGTGAAGTGTACATTATGGAAGTTCTATTACGAAGGAATTAGCAGATTTATCTGAAGATGAGGAATGGAAATGTGAGGAATCATAGAATCATAGAATATCAGGGTTGGAAGGGACCTCAGGAGATCATCTAGTCCAACGCCCTGCTCAAAGCAGGACCAATCCCCAACTAAATCATCCCAGTCAGGGCTTTGTCAAGCCTGACCTTAAAAACCTCTAAGGAAGGAGATTCTACCACCTCCCTAGGTAACCCTAGGAAAGTGATGGAGAATCGTTAAGTTTTCCAGGGGGCGTAAAGGAGAGTAATGATAAAGAAGAATTAGCCTTGCATGATGACAGAAACAGCCGTGAGAAAAATTGCACACCACAAATTGATACATCAGATCCTGCTTTATGGCTGGTGCTCCTAAACTCTGCTGATATGGATTGTACAATTTTGAATGGGCTGGGGAAAATCGAGGATATGATGTTTCCAGCAAATGAGTAGAAGCGACACTTCTCAAAGTCACACTGTGAAAGAGTGCTCGAGCACGGTGAGAAACTGAATTGGTGTTGGCTAGTTTACTCAAAATCAACTGACAAAGTATTCTGTCTTTGTTACAAAATATTTGACAAGAATTCCAAATCATTGCATGTGCTTTCCGGGTACAATTACTGGCATAACTTAGCTGATCCTCTGAAGTAACATGAAAAGTCACTTAACTTTATGGCCTACTCCGAATAGATGGAGGTCGAGTCCAGGCTCAAGCTGAAAAAATGTGTAGATGCAGAAGACCAGCACATTATTAATGTAGTAACCCAGCATTGGAGGAACGTGCCCAAGCGTGTGATCTCAATTACCCTCTTCCTTATAAAGAATAATTTGGCTTTCTGGGGCTCGTCAGAGAAGTTGTCACTGAACATAACAATAATTTCCTCAGTTTAGTAGAGCTTACAACAATGTAATGCGTGAGCACCTACATCGAGTAGTTCCTAATGAAACTATGGACCATTATTGCAGCAAAACAATTCAATTGATTGACCTTATTGCAAGAAAGGTGCTTGATAACATACTGATGCAGCTCAGCAAAGTGAAGTATTACGCCATAATAATGGACTGTGCTGCCACCATTAGTCACACTGAAAAGATGTCATTTACAGTAAGATTTGTTGACGATGAGGATGGCTGTATCCAAGTAAAGGAACACTTTATCTGTTTCTGGTCTGTGGATGACTGTACTGGAAAAGGCCTAACAGGACTGTTTATGAACGTTTTGAATGAGAATAAAATAAAGCTTCAAGACTGCCATGGCCAAGGCTATGACAACAGTGTGAACATGAAGGGAAGAAACATTGGCATCCAGGCAAGGACCCTTGTGCTGAATCCAAGAGATTTCTTCATGCCTTGTGGCTGCCAGTCCCTCAACCTGGTTGTGTCAAATGCAGCATCGTCATCTTTAGATTCAGTATCTCTTTTCGGAGTACTGCAAAGGTGATATGTCCTGTATTCAGCATTAACTATCAGGTGGAAGATCCTCAATGTTACAAATCTGACTGTGAAGCCTCTAAGTGACACTCACTGGGAGAGCTGCATGGACAGCATAAGGCCAGAGAGGTACCAAGTGACTGAGGTTTATGACACTCTAATGGAACTTGCGGAGCCGAGTAAAGCTGAGGCCGAAACTGAACACGAGACTTCAAATTTCTGATCTCCGTTGTGGTTTGGCACGATATCCTGTTCCAAGTAAATGTTGTAAGCAAGGCATTACAAA
The DNA here is from genome assembly GCF_002925995.2 of Terrapene triunguis. Classification (NCBI taxonomy): domain Eukaryota; kingdom Metazoa; phylum Chordata; order Testudines; family Emydidae; genus Terrapene; species Terrapene triunguis. The sequence goes on along the minus strand of NW_020664609.1, from coordinate 1,169,650 downwards.
CTCAGTTGATGGACATCGCAACTGCTGCTACTTTGATGAGAAGCTGCCTTGATTTCATTGTGGCCTACAGAGAAGATGCTATCACTGCTGCCAAAGAAATGGCAGAAAACTTAGAGGTTGAGCCTGTCTTCAAGGAAACTCATATTCACCGGAAAAAGAGACAGTTTGGTTACGAGGACAGAGATGAGGAGATGGGAAGCTTGGAAGAAAAATTCAAGAAGGAGTTTTTTTGCTCACTCGTTGACACTGCTCAAGTGTCCGTCAAAGAAAGGTTCGGAGAAATGAAGCACCACGAAAGACCTAGGGATTTTTGTATGACCGTAGTAAGCTGCCGATGGACAGGAAAACACTCTTGAACAATTGTATGGACCTTAACCAGATGCTGACACATGGGCAATGTTCGGACATCAGTGATAAAGACACATCTATGTCGAATTGGACAACATCCATCACATTTTGCAACACGGGAAGCACTCTTCACTCCAAGTTCTCCAATTCAGTCACGATGCAGGGCTGAAGAACACTTTTCCTAATGTGTGGATAGCTTTGAGGATTCTGCTCACGCCGCTGGTCATAGTCGTGAGTGGTGAGCACAGCTTTTTGAAGCTCAGGCTCATTAAAACATACCTTCGATCAACGATGACCGACGAGAGACTGACATCGCTTGCTATTTTATCACTTGAAAATGACATTGGCCAGTCTTCGGATCTCTCTGACGTTGTGCTTCAGTTCGTGAGGGCAAAGATGAGAAAAGTGACCTTTTGAACTACAGGACTAGGGTTAACATTTTAAGGCTGTCACCTACTGTAACACTACTTAATACTGGTCCATCCAATGTTGGTGCACAGTTCAATTTCATGATGTTAGTACATTTCAGTTATTTTTAACATTAAAAAGTTTCTATAAGTTTAAGCAGGGGTTCTCACAACAATTTTTTTGGTGGCCTCAGGCTGCGGCCACCAACTCTTGCTGGTGGCCGTTCTGACAGTTTTTCCTAAAATACTGTACTTAATTAACTTTAGGAAAAACAAATAAATATGCACATATCCATGTCCAAATCATTGTAATTTATTTTTGTAGGGTTCAATAATAAAAATAATGTACAGTTGTCTATTCTTTACTGGACCTAAACAGAATAGAAAGACAAATAAGGTGCTTTGCATGTTTTGCTTTTTTGGTTGATTTTTTTTTAGACTTGCTAGCTAGTAAGTCTGCTACTGTGAAAAGTGGTATTTGTTAATATCACTTTTCACAGCAGATTTATTCATCCCTGGCAAGCTGAGGGACAAATTAAACCCCGGATGGGGAGGTGGGTAAGGAGGCAGGAGGGGCAGGGGTGATGGGGGACTGGATGGGGGGACTGGAGGAGGCAGTGGAGGTTAGGGCGATGGGGCCAGGCTGAATCCAGGGCTGGAGCTTGGGGTCCTGCTGCACGGCTGGGGGCTGGAGGAGGCAGCAGGGGCCAGGGGTGACGTGGGGAAGGGGGTGATCCTGGTGCCAGAGCCCAAAGCCACCTCTGCATGGCCAGAGCCTGCCGCCCACTGCTCCAGGGCTGAAGCCCAAAGTCCAAGCCCCACCGCCTCTGAGAAGGTGGGGAACTCACACTGGTCACCTGCTCCTACAATGTTTGTGACTCCAGGGGGCAGGGACCAATCCCGTCTGGCGGCCCTGGTGGAGGGGCCATTGCTTTGCCCTCCCCCCCACATCACCACCCAGGAGGCAGTGGCCGCATTTGAGAAATGCTGGTATAGAGGAAGTGATTTTTTTATTTGCTTATATATGACATGAATAAATACAGAGTTTACATATCCTAGCATGCAAATTTATTGTCTTATATGACAGAGTAAAAATCATGCATGCAAATTGTGCATCAAAATCATGAAATGGGCTACAAATGCAATAAAAAAATAAGGTCTTCAAAAGTTTAACAAATGGCGAGGGGGTGGCACAGAAGACGCTCTTGACCGGGGTGCCATTTGGTCTAGGACCAGCCCTGATCAGATGAACATAGAATACAAATAATTCCATGTTTTCTCTAACTGCTATTACTGCTCTAGGATCGGTGGGTCAGGCTGGGTTATTTCCTTCCGTCACTCACCATCACTGATGCTAAAATTTCTGTACTTTAATGAGGTCCTCGGTCACACTTGTGCAGCCTCATTGTCTCAATGATTTGCCTGGGTGTAACTAATGGGAAGTAAGTGATATAGCCCACAGAGCTAGCTTTAGCATTTATTTTATTCAGCAGTAACGCAAAGGACCTCCAGGCCTGTCCCCTGTACGACATTGGCTTTAGAAGTTAGCATAAGGCTTGAGGCCCATGAACTTTGGCACAGATAAATGACCCCGATGGTCACCTCTAAGTTTTGGGGACCTGGGAATAGAATGTTTAAGGGGAACATTTGTTCATAACGACTCCAGCCAACCACAGGAACATGAGCTAACACCAGCTTCTGGATATTTTAGGATGGGAACATCTGCAGATGTCTAACCACAAGAGGGTCATGGCAACGAACTGATGTATATAAGAATAAGTTGAGATCATTAGTATACTAACCTATAGGACAAGGCCTGCATTAGTAATGTGAGGAAATACAAATAAGGAAGAGGGGAAAACCCCCTGCAGAATATGCATTAGGCATGGTAGCATCAGCATAATGTATTATAAAAGTTGTATCCCAGCCTGTGTGCAGGAGGAGAGAGAGATGTAGCCCTTGGGAGGTGATGAGGAAGATGATGGGGATGAGGAAGATGATGGCTGACATTTCAGGTTGTTCTGCGAGGGATGGTGTGAGTATGGATGTGCAGATGTACGTTCTGTATTATTCTCTCTACCGTGCTGGGTTATAGTGTTTGACTGTGCTGAATGTATTAAACTACTATAAATACAGAAGGGTTCCTGCAGTGTGAGAGTGTTGCAGCTGTGCATATCGGGGTTCCCAACTGAACAGTAATTTTAATAATACTGGGCCTGATCTTGGGACAAGAACCTGTTAAACCTCAGAGTGATAACTGGGAATTCTTAAGTAATCAATATAATTAAAGATCCAATTCTGTCATTGAGGTCATGGGTTCCATGACTTTAATGGACCTCCGTGACTTCTTTGGCTTCAGCCCACTGCAGCGGCGGGGCTAGAGCAGTTGTCAACCCCACGGTAGGAGCAGTGGGCCAGGGCCAGAGCAGCCACCGCTGGAGCAGCCCTTGGGGCTGATGCTCAGCCCCCATGCGCAGGAGCAGCGGCTGGTCTGGAGCAGCCGTCAGCCACCAGCAGGCCTCTGATTGTTAGTGCCCCTCAGGATATTTGTAGTAAAAGTCATGGACGTGTCACCAATTTTCATGAATTTTTGTTTATTGCCCATGATGTGTCTGTGACTTTTACTAAAAATACCTGTGACAAAATATTAACCTTAACTATAATTAATATGATTCATAGACTGGGCTACAGTGAACAATTCTGTTCATTAAGCACAAGTGGATATAAAGTCTCTTTCAGTTGGGTTGGTTCCTGCAATCAAAACTTATTGTCACTTGACTCAACAGACCAGCTCTGTGTGAGCAAGGGGTTACTATTCCTTGCAAATACATAGTTGTTCAGAGTAGAACTACACCATAACTGAATACCAGCATGAGGCTACCCCAAGATGACTCAGCATTGCAGAGCTAATTAGTAATGAGCAAGCAAACCAGTTAATCAGGTGGCATGAGGCAGCCAGTGGCCCCTTGCTGAGAGAGAGACCCCTGAGATTAGACTCTAAGGGCCAGGTTTTTAAAAGTGTTTAGGTGCCTTCCATTGAAATCAATGGTAATTAATACCTAGGCACGTTTGAAAATCTCACTAGGCTTCTATCTGCATCTTTAGGTGTCTAAACACCTGTTTCTATTTTGTACATTACTTATATCCGAAAGGCTGAATTGGGAAACTGGGCTTGGAAAAGTGTTGCTCAAGCTACAGAACTAACTCTTCTTTCCTTGGGAAGGGTCACTCTCAGCTGGGATTTTTAAAGCTTCAAACACTGCAGCTTGTAGCAGAACTCCTTTTAGCAGGACAGGCTGAATGGAAGAACCTTCCAAGGATTTTTTTTGCTCCCTGCTGGGGCTTTTTTGCAAGGCAGAGTAGATGGGCAGGCCTGAAAGCAATCACTAGAGTTAGCTAACTTGAGGTAAAGTCCAAGGCAGTTTGTGGCATTCACATGAGTTCACAGGTCCACGTAGACCCCAGCCTCCCCCACAGTCTTTACTTCGACCTTCTAACATGAAAATGACAAACTGCCTCGTCTCCGCTAGGATTTTGCCTCCTTTTCTTACTTCATGTTAAGAACAGACCTTTTCTCCTAGTGAAGATGAACACCAAACCAGTTTGGCCTGCTCCCCAGCCCTTGCACATCTGCCTGCCTGATGGCTGCAAGAGATAAGATTACCTGACTTCCAATCTCTTCCTAAAAGTGGGAGAAGGGCAGGGACTGTGCCTGAAATCCCATATCTGGGACACAAGGCTTTTGTGCCCTGCATTTGCTGAAGCATCAAAGTTCCACTGTGTGGGGGCCTCTCTATTGTAGTGACAGGGTCCCCAGAGCCTGGCTCATCCAGTATCTAGCCAGTCAACAATCTTTGGCACTAGAAATGATTGAACAGCTGGGAAGGCACCAGTAGGACAGTTATGTTGAATGCACAAGGAGAGAACATATTGTTTGATAAGCCTCTGACTACCCTCCATTTACCTAGAAAAAATGTCTAAAGTAAGTGGCTACTTATTAACCTCATAAAAATTATGGTTTTTTTTTAAAATATGGAGATAACCTATCTCCTAGAACTGGAAGGGACCCTGAAAGGTCATTGAGTCTAGCCCCCTGCCTTTACTAGCAGGACCAAGTACTGATTTTGCCCTAGATCCCTAAGTGGCCCTCTTAAGGATTGAGCTCACAACCCTCGGTTTAGCAGGCCAATGCTCAAACCACTGAGCTATTCCTCCCCCCAACCTCTGGATAACCCTAAAGTATTTGACACTCTGATGTGATTTCTGGAAGCATCATCCTTTGCAGGCAATACAGGTAGGAGGGCTGAGAAAATTGGCATCCCTACTGCAGATAGCCACAGTGCTAACGACAGGGGTGCAAACACCGAGATGGCCAAGCTACAGAAGAAGTATGTAGCCTTTCCAGTTATCTGCAACACCTGGAGCCAGTTGCTTTCTTTTATGTAGCTTTTTTGCTATTGTAAGCAACAGGATACAGCTATTTTGCAGCATTCTTCTGAAGCAGTGGATCCTGGCCATTTCCAAACTCATTCCCTTGCTCAGTGCTTTGGATTTTGTGCTTACCTAACACTAGCCGAGTGGCCTCCCACCTTTGCTTTGGGTCCAGCCCTGAAATTCTTCGGAACATGGCCCCTTTGGTTTTGCGTCTAGGTTTTTGTTAGCTAGCATTTCACGACTGCATGTATACAACTTGTTGGGATGGACAAAAAGTGGCTTTCTCCTAGTGCTGTGGATCTAGAGGGCAAAGGGTCAGATTCCAATGTACCTTGGAGGTGAGCAGAAATGGCACAGCTGTCTTCTTCTTCTTTGGAGACTCAGCGGTGAACATCTGGAGACGCTCTGCAGCCGCACAGTGACAGAATAATCATGTCCTCTCGTTTATGGGGATGATGCCCCTGCATCAGCAAGACTCAGCCTCCAGAGGGCTAAGTGGAGCAAAGGAAGCATTTTATTAACCTCATCAAAACGATCCTTTGCAGCCCTCAGATGTCTGCCTTATGAGAGGTCAGGTTAGGTAGGGCCTCAGGCAGTTCCAGCACGATCCGTCTTTCTGCTCTGAACTACTGCATTCCATGGAAGCCTGGGGAGGAGGAGGAGAAAGGTCCATGTTCACACAAAGCTATGCTGGGGTTACACAAAGGTTCTTCATTTGAAAGTATAGGATGCAAGAAGATTACAAACAACCAGTGCCATTTCTGCTGAGCGACTGAGCATTATGCTAACACACAAATGAGGTGACGGAGATAGGAACAGATCCTTAGCTGGTGTAAATCCGTGCGCTGCATTGACTTCAGGGGAGCCATGCTGATGTACACCAACTGAGGATCTCACTCACAGTATTTGCATCTGGAATTGACATATTGTCAATGTATATTTCAATGTATAAGTTGTATATTTCAACTTTGGTGCCTTAGGACCACCACCAACTTTTGTTGGAGACAAAGACTTGTCTATACCCATCCAGATAGGACAAACTGAATCTAAGGGTAATTTTTTGCATGAGACAAAATGTTTTTACTGAAATATACTTTTCTGGCCCTGCCCATACTCACATGTTTGACAAAGTCCAAAAAAGAGGAGCACAAAATAAGATTTCAAAAGCTCAAAATATGGGAGTCCTTTCTTTCTTTATAATAAATAGGGTTACAAACTCTTTTTGAAGGATCAGCATGTCTGGACTAGATCATTCACACACAGAGTTGTGTTACACCTAGAGCCAAATCCGGAAGCCCGTCTTCAGGAAAATCTCCCACAGGCTGAATGGAAGTCTAGCTGGAGTAAGGAAGCAATAAGGACTGCAGGTTGGGGCTCTAGGTTTCCGTAGAACAGAATTAGCACCCTCTGTGGTAGATAGACAAGGTGGGTGAGGACCAGCTTCTCATACATACATGATATTGCCTCACCCACCTTGTCTATCTAATGTCCTGAGACCAACATGGCTACAACAACACTGCATCCACCCTCTGTGCTAACTTTCTTGGCTGTGCCTGTGCTTGCCATTCTTACAGTCTAACATCATTTGCCTGTTGGAGTGCAAGGCCATTTATGATTCTTTCCAGCTCATGAGCAATCATGTTTCTATACGTTGAGAATATTTTTAATGCACTCTTCCCACATGTGACCTAAAGCAGTGTTTCTCAACCTTTTTGATACCAGGGACTGTTTTTCTGCCTTCCTATACTGTGACAGGGAGATCTCAGGGACTGGCGCTGGTCCACAGACAGGTCATTGAGAAACACTGGCCTACAGTACGTTGTCTCTCTCTGGAATTTAGATTTTTCCACAAATCCACCATGGAGGTCATCTTGCCCAAGAAACATGTCTCTCAAACACCTTTTTATGCTGTTGTTTGCTAACTTTTTTACGGACTAGAGAAATCTTTTACATCATGTCAGGGAAAACAGAAATGCAATATGTTTGGGATTCATGAAATCCACTCGTATGACAATACTTGGAACATGTTTTATGCGTATAAACAGTTATGTGATGCTGGGAAAGTCACTTAACCCAAACTTTTCACACGTGGCTACTACTTGTGTATTTCTGATTTTCTGGGCACCCACCATGAGACTTCTGGGGCCTGATTCACAGAAATGCTGAACTCTCACAGCTGCAACTAAGGTCAATGGGAGCTGTGCTCCAAAACTAAAGTGCTATAAAACACTAAGCACTCTGAAAAATAAGGTGCTAGTTTCTCAAATTGAGTATCCAAATTTAGTTGATACTTCTGACAATTTTGGCTCTAATTTCAGTTTCCCATGGATAAAAATGGGGACAATACCCCCTCACCTCATAGCCAGTTGTGAAAGAAATGCCTTAATATTTGTAAAGCACTAAGCAAGACCCAAGAACCTCTTAATACCAGCTGGCAAAGGGGCACAGAGGGGGTGCATAGAAGTTACAAGAATATCCTGATTCTGGTATGTACATGTGATGGGTTCGGTCGCAGAGAACCCCTTGAGACTATCACCTGATGTGCTGAGACTACCTCTGTGGCCTGTTTTCTCTGCCAGCCTGGGATTTCCATAACCCTGCCTTGTTGAGCCAGACACGCCAGTCTGCTACAACACAGACCCAGGGTCTGAACCACACGCCCCAAAGCTGAAGACTTAACTGAAAACCACTTAGCAGGTTACCTTATCTCCAGCACCCAGACACCTAGTTCCCAATGGGATTCAAACCCCAAATAAATCCATTTTACTCTGTATAAAACGTATACAGGGTAAACTCATAAACTGTCCGCCCTCTATAACACTGATAGCGACATATGCACAGCTGTTTGCTCCCGCCAGGGATTAATTACGTACTCTGGGTTAATTAATAAGCAAAAGTGATTTTATTAAATATAAAAAGTAGGATTTAAGTAGTTCCAAGTAATAACAGACAGAACAAAGTAAGTTACCAAGCAAAATAAAACAAAACACGCACGTCTAAGCCTAATACATTAAGAAACTGATTACAGATGAAATCTCACCCCCAGAGATGTTCCAATAAGCTTCTTTCACAGACTGGACTCCTTCCTAGTCTGGGTCCAGCAATCACTCACACCCCCATAGTTACTGTCCTTTGTTCTAGTTTCTTTCAGACATCTCTTTGCGGTGAAGAGGCCATCTCTTGAGCCAGCTGAAGACAAAATGGAGAGGTTTCTAGGGCCTTTTATATTCTCTCTTGTGGGTGAAAACCCCTTTGTTCTTCTATGCAAAGTCACAGCAACAAGATGGAGTCTGTAGCCACCTGGGCAAGTCACATGTCCATGAATGATTCAGCTTTTTGCAGGCCGATGCCTTTGTTTACATGTTAGTTTGAATGTTTCCAGGAAAGCTCAGATGTGGACTGGCGTCTCCCAAAGTTCATTGTCAGTTTAAGTGTTTCTTGGTTGGGCACTTACTGAGAATAGTCCTTTCTCAAGAAGCTGACCAAATGCTTCACTGAGGCTACTTAGAATCAAACACATTGAGATACAAGTACATAGCCAATATTCATAAATTCAAATACAAAAATGATACACGCATATAGACAGCATAATCATAACCAGCAAACTACAACCTTTCCTTAGACACCCCACTTGACCTCCTCTGTAGAAGACCTGATGCAACCATAGGACCCTGGTTGCAACAATGATCTATACGGTCACAGTTCATGTCAATAATGTCACAGTACCTCCTGGTTCACCAAAGACTGTAATGTCAGGGATCAAAGGAAAGCTGGTGTCACAATGGTTATGAATTTCATTATAAAATGTATGTACTGCTACTTCGTACTGAGTTATGTCTACATACTGGAGAGATGTTCTTATAGATTGTATCATGGTGTTAATGCCGAGCAGAAATCAAACACTGGCTTCCTGCCAGACCAGAGATGGTTATCCATCTATCTGCTGAAACTGAAATTGAATATTGTCTTGTTCACAAGCCCCAAGCTGAGCTAAACGCACATGGAGAACAGGAAGAGAAGAATAGCGGGGGGAAGAGCCTTATCTGGGGGTGCACTTCACAGGCTTACTGAATACTGGGGGATAAGGAAAACACCCTGTTATTCTGCACCTAGGCAGTAAATGGACAGCATGTTTAAATACACAAAACCAGTGGTTGGAAATGCTGCAAAAGGCTTTGGGTGAGATAAGACTGCTCTAGACTGGAGGTTAACCTGTTACATTTAGTCTCTAGAAAGCATATATTGATTTTGTTTTATATATAACCCTTTTGTTTCCAGCATCCTTACTCACTATTTCTTAAATCTTGATCTTTGATAATAAATGTATGGTTGTTTTCACTCTGTATATATCACCGTGCTATGATATCATATAAGGAGTTGATCCGGAGTTGACTCATACAAGCTGGTGTGTGCACTGTCCCTGTGAGGACAGCAGAGCTGGGAATTCTGTGACTGTTCAGTGGGGAAGGAGCTGGACATTAGAGGGGAACATTTCAAAGGGGCTCAGGGACTGGGGTGCTCCTATTGTTAACCTGCAAGGCAAAGTCAGTGCTGGCCTAGCCCTGAGGAGATTGTCTGGCTGGCTAATGGATGGGACAGGAAGTGACAGGACCTGACACTTTCTCATTGGAGGCAGGGGGGTTACAAGGTGACTCACAGTCATGAGAATCCTGAGAACTACCATCTTAAAGCACTACGACGAGAGCAGCATGGAAAAGCCCAGGAGCCATGTAATAGTGTAGGCTTTGGATGGGCAGAGTAAATAAGAAAGGGGGGGGCTACAAATCAAACAGCTACTCACTCAGGCAACACTCTCCATCCTAGGCACTGGATGAGGCAGGCTCCTGTGGAAAAAATAGTATGTGATCCTGTCAGTACAGACTGCATCATAATGCATGCACATAAAGGGGCCAAGTGAAGGTGTCCTGGGTAACCTTCCTTCTGGCATATCCTAACTTCTGAGTGCTTGACTTTGCAACCATGATGTTCTTTTAACTTAGTTTTTTTTAAAATGTAACCTGGAAAGGTTCTTTAAATCACCATTTTGCTACAGTTTCATGTGCATTAGACTGTTCACATGGTCCATTTCGGTCAATTTCATGGCCAGGGGTTTAAAATTAGTCAATTTCACATTTTCAGATGTTTACATTTGAAATTTCATGGTGTTGTAACCCTGGGGCTCCCAACCCCAAAGGCAGTCAGGGCAGGTGGTTCACAAGGCTATTGTAGGGGGGGTCATAGAATCATAGAAAGATTAGGGCTGGAAGAGAGCTCAGGAGGTCATCTAGTCCAACCCCCTGCTCAAAGCAGGACCAACCCCAACTAAATCATCCCAGCCAGGGCTTTGTCAAGCCTGACCTTGAAAACCTCTAAGGATGAAGATTCCACCACCTCCCTAGGTAACGCATTCCAATGCTTCACCACCCTCCTAGTGAAATAGTGTTTCCTAATATCCAACCTAGACCTCCCCCACTGCAACTTGAGACCATTGCTTCTTGTTCGGTCATCTGCCACCACTGAGAACAGCCGAGTTCCATCCTCTTTGGAACCCCCCTTCAGGTAGTTGAAAGCAGCTATCAAATCCCCCCTCATTCTTCTCTTCTGCAGACTAAATAATCCCAGTTCCCTCAGCCGCTCCTTGTAAATCATGTGCCCCAGCCCCCTAATCATTTTTGTTGCCCTCCGCTGGACTCTCTCCAATTTGTCCACATCCCTTCTGTAGTGGGGGGACCAAAACTGGACACAATACTCCAGGTGTGACCTCACCAGTGCCGAATAGAGGGGAATAATCACTTCCCTCGATGTGCTGGCAATGCTCCTACTAATACAGCCCAATATGCCGTTAGCCTTCTTGGCAACAAGGGCACACTGCTGACTCATATCCAGCTTCTCGTCCACTGTAATCCCCAGGTCCTTTTCTGCAGAACTGCTGCTTAGCCGGTCGGTCGGGTCATGGGATTACCACCCGTACTTCCGCCCTGCTGCTGGCAGGGGCACTACCTTCAGAGCTGGGCAGCCAGAGAGGAAGGCTGCTGGCTGGGCACCCAGCTCTAAAGCCAGCGCCACCACTAGCAGCAGCGCAGAAGTGAGGGTGGCAAGGTATGGGAGGTGGGTTCCCATAGGTACAGTTTCCCGGCAGTCTCCAGCCACAGTGTGGGGCTGACAGCTCGAGCTACAGCCTCCCCACGTGGAGGTGGGGGTGTGTGACAGCTGGGTCTGCAGTCTCCCTGCAAGAGGGAGGTGTGACAGCTGGGGCTGCAGAGCTTCCTGCAGCTGGGGGAGATCCCGGAAGTGGGTCTGACCCACCCCAGAAGTGGTCTCTGCAAGGGAAGAGGATGTCTCATCCCTTCCCATCCCCAGCAGACTAGCCGCTGGAGCCCTGTGCAGGATAGGAGGCCCCACATGGGCACCAGATTTCATGGGGGAAGATTAGATTTCACGGTCCATGACATGTTTTTCACAGCGGTGAATTTGGTAGGGCCCTAAGCATTATATAATCCAGGTAACTTGATCATGTTTCAGTATCTGCCTAATTTAACCAGAGGCATGGCTGAGGGCAGGTCTGCTCTGAGCTTTGTGCCAGCAGAAAGTCTTTCCTGTGTCCTTATCTTATTTCTTTACTCATGAATTAAAATTGGAAAATGCCTTTTCAAAGCCAAGGGGACAGCCTGAGATGCCAGTGTGCCAAACACTTGCAGCGCAGCATTATCCACGCTCTAGAGAGCACTTTACCACTCCATCTGGAGGCAGGATACTTCTGCATGAACGGCCCTTGTCCCAGCAGATCCCTGCAGACCCAGGCAAGTCTCTTGGGATCTGTAGCCTTATCACCAAACTCTCATGAGAATAAACAGCCCTAGCCACTGAAGGTCAAACCTTACACCCAGGAAGCTCCAAGAGCTGAAATCATGGGGTTTCCTGTCCCTGCTACAGGAATAACCCAAATAGGGGAGCGTGGGACCCTGAGTAAAGACTTAAGGATGGGTGACAGACACTGGACTAGACTCTCAGCTCGTGTAAATGGGGGCTGCTCCATTGAAGCCAGCTGGTGTCAATCAGTGCTGCCCACTGAAATCAATGGAGCGTTGCTGATTCACAGTACTCAGGCTGTGGCACTCTGTATTTATTCTGGTCTATCACGGGGTGCATTGCTCTAGGAATTATTGTGGGGCAGGTCACTGGCTTGTGCTCTAGAGTGTGTCAGACTAGATGATTCCTGTGGTCCCTCCTGACCTTGGAATGTGTGAATCCAACAGATTCTGTTATGGAGTGGGACACAGGCAGTCTGGCCCAGTAGTTAGAACAGGAGCCACGTCTTGTGGGCAGAGCAGGTGTCCAGGTTGGGGAGTAAAGCCAAAGATCAGCACCAGAGTCACCTGCCAGTTACCAGAATCAGGGGTCAAGCCAGAGTCAGAGTCAGGAGTTGAAGCTGAGCGTCAGAGCTGGGGTCAGGAGTCAGAGGCCAGGCTCAGAGCCAGGACTGGTAAGTGACGATGGAATCAAGGTGAGGGCAGGAACTGAGGAGAGGCAAGGATCAAGCATGGAGCAGGAACACAGTGGGAGGAGCAAAGGCAGGGGTCAGGCAGGAGCAGAGTAGGAATCAGGAACAGGTTGGAAGCAGCTGCAATAGGAAATCACCTTGTTACTCAGACAACTTCCTGGGCCTCATTTTGGCTTAAATAGTGTGTTGGACCAATCGGTGGAGCTGGGTGATCCTCCAGTCAGGGCTCCCGTGGGCGGTGCCATGGCTGAGGCTATAGGCCTACTAGCTTCTCAGTCCCCAGGCTTTGGCAGGTAGTGGGTGGAGACCAGGCTGTGGCAGCTGTCTGGGCACTCCCAGGCCTGGGGTTGAGATCCATGGCATTAGTGTTAACCAAACAAACAGCATTTTGCCATATGATCAGTGCTACAGACCCTGAACTGAAGTAGGTCAGGCTTTTAGAGACTAGAAAATGCATCTTGGCCGGGGAATTTTCTGGGAGTGGCAAATAGCTTCGTTTAGGTGTACAGGATTTGGAAAGCTATCTATTCATAGAAAGCCTGTTATTTACTTTGATCTATGAGGAGAAAGTCAGATTGTCAGGACTGTAATCTGACCAGAATTCCACGGCTGACAGCTGGACGCTGCATGTGTCCCGTGCCGCGGGAACCGCTAAACATTTTCCACTGTCTCATTCGTTCTCCCCCCTGCCCCGTCTCATCTCTTAGTCCAAATCCATCCTGTTCCCTGGGTATCAGATGGGGGGGTGTGGGGGGATGGAGCCCAGCAGCAGCAGCTCGCTCAGATCAGCTGTTTGCTTAAACAGGTTCGGCAGCAACCGCGGGCGCCTGTAGTGACTGCAAGTCAAAGCACTGGAAACAGTTGGCGGGTAACAAAAGTGAAGCAAATCGTTCCCTTGGATACGTTTCTCCTTGGTCCCGAGGTTCCTGCATGGGTGTTACATAGGGCAAGGAGGGAGCGATGTTGGGGGAAGTGAGGCAGGGAACGGGGGTAAAATTTAGAGTTTGGAAGGGGACTGCTGGGGTGAAGGAGAAGGGCTAGGAATGCTGCTGGCTGGTAATGTACTGGGAATCTCGCCAGGAATGAGAATGCAGTATTGACCCCTGATGTGCATTGGCCCTTCCACACAGAAAGGAACTATTGGAGCAGGGAGCATAGGTGGCCTCTATGTCCTACTCGACCACATTTTACAGCATGTACCACTTATGTCTCCACCCAACTGCACTCTCCATCCAACTGCCTACTCCATCCTCAGCCCAAGGAAATCAGTGGCATAATGCCCATTTCCCACACTCAGTGGCCCATGCTTTGCAAAGGTGTGTGGCCCATGCCAATGCACAGCATCTAAGGCTCTGGCCTGGGAAATCTGGAAAAAGACAAGGGAAAGATTAGACCCATAGGAAACTCAATACAAAGGAATACACAACATCAAGCTAAAATTAGCTAATAGATCTGCACATGAAATTAGTCACACTAAAGGAAAAGGAACATATTCTCAGCTGCCAGTTTGCACCAGCTGGAAATCTGCTCCCATAATACGTACCTGCCCAGTGCCATCTGATTTTGAAGGGCCATGCTTTGAAAAAAAGGGAAAACAGATCAGGCCAAAGACTTTTGGCTTTTCATTTATTGTGCAGAAGGACAGTTACATGCATATCACTGAGCGCGAAGCACATGCAGCGTCTTGGCTGCACAATGTTTAGGTATCAGTCCTGTACGGAAAGACATATACGATTGCCTTAGTCAAGGCTGTGAACAGACGATTCAGGCTTGTGCTCTGCATGGTCACAGATGACCTATCTTGCTAATCAGGATCAAATGATCTCAAAGAGGAAGGCTTTTAATAACAGATATATTGTCATTTGCATGGAGATCAAATGAGTTCCACACAGCAAACTGCATCACATTCCAGTCTTTCATCACAAATAAATTCAAATTGATTACAGAAATCTTTAACATTTATAAGCACATGATAAGACCTGTTCCCCAGGGTCTTCTGATATACCAGCTCTGCTGCTTTTTAAAAAAGATATTGGTTTCCATTGCGTTACCCTAATGATATGCCAGTGTCATTAAATTGAAATGAATGGTGTGACACTGCAGTGTACAGCAATGAACCACGCAGCTGGCATCAGCACTGCAAAGTTCTCTACACTAATTACCTGGGCTCATATCACTGGCACTTAAGAACATGATCTTCCTGCAGCATTTGGATTCTTGGCATATAATCTGCCTGAAAGAGAGCAAGCACTGAATTTATCAAACTAATCACAGTTTTCTTGTCATCTGATGATCTCAAAGCACATTAGAAACATTAATTAATTCTCTGAATGAGTTATGCTAGGTATACTACGCCACTCATCTGAGTGGTATGTTAATATACCTGCACCCATCTTACAGAGGAGTAAACTGAAGCACAGAACAAGTCAGGGAAAAGAACCCTGGAGCTCTGCCTCTCAATTCCTATTCTAACCACTAGGTTATATTTATTTACAGGTTTCAGAGTAGCAGCCGTGTTAGTCTGTATCCGCAAAAAGAACAGGAGTACTTGTGGCACCTTAGAGACTAACACATTTATTTGAGCATAAGCTTTCCTGGGCTACAGCCCACTTCATCGGATGCATAGAATGGAACACATAGTGAGGAGATATATATACACATACAGAGAGGATGAACAGGTGGGAGTTGTCTTACCAAGAGAAGTGCCTACTGAATTATCTCCACTACTTTAACAAGCACAATGGTTTCTTTGCAGAGTCTCCATCCAAGGCCTAACCCAATTTCCTTTAGATATAACCTGAGCACAGCTCAAGCTGGGCTGGCTGCAGAATAACTTGGAATCTTTTACAAATGTGTAAACATGCATTCAGACTAAAAGAGACACTACCAAACAAGCTGTCAGTGAGCTCAGTACTTCACGCTTCATGGGCGGGTGGCTGGATTGTAGCCAATGAACAGCACACACTGTTGGGCTGGACTCTGCTATTTCCAAGTGAATGGTACACGAAATGTGCAGCATGGTGCTAAGAACAAAGTTCAGATGGACTGTGCCAGAGTTCCAATAGCGGGTTAATCCTCCTCTTGCCTCCCCGGGAACCTATTCTCTACTGCTTCTACTCACACCCAAAACAGGCCGTGAAAGCCAGTCAGTGCTAAGGGGCAATTGGCCATTAATTATCATAAAAACGGAACTTTTTTTGGGGGGGGGGTGAGACTTTCAAATGTGCCTATGGGATGCAGGAGTTCATGTACCACTAACTTTCAGTGGGAGGTGTGCTTCTAAATTCCTTTGGGGCTTTTGAAAATCTCTCCCTTAAATGTTCTGTGAAGCACCTATAAATAGCAAGTGATGACCCTGAAGCTAATACTGGGTTTGGGATCTCTGGGCTCTGCAATGAGGCTGTATTTTGATCTCAAGGCTGAGCTGCTCTCTGTTTAGGATGTCAGCTCAGCCACACCTGAGTGAATTCCAGCCTCATAATCCCCGCTACTGTGCCATATTTGTTTCATAAGGGACACACACAGTGATATCAAAACTTGGCAGCACTCAGAGGGGAGATGTCTCCAAACCTGCTAGAACATCATTATTTAGTTGCATGATACAAGAGGAAATTTAATTGAGCTTCTATAGCATGTGGTGCCATAAATTCAAGTGAGGTCATGTCATCTTCAGAGGTCAGACACAAACACAATCATTAAAACAAACCACTAATCCTCTTTAAATAAAACAGAGCAAAGTGTCCGGACTACTGCCCTGGTGTGTAAATGACTCCTTGACACATGCTGCAAATCCTCCCCCAAGCCTAATATGCTTCATATAACCTGGTGCAGGTAGGGTAGCATGACTACTGAGCAAATGTAGCCCAGATGCCGTGTCTGGAACAGAATGGACAGCGACCATGATGGCATATCCCTAGCCTGGTCTGCTTATCATTGGGAGATCACTCCCTCTGTGCTGTAGGCTGCTTCCCTTCATTAGGGTGCTATCTTCTAAGGACAGGAATAGGGTGTGCCATATATCAAAACATGCCCCCGCTGTATGAGGCTCCTGCTTTATTAACTCCCCCGAGGCTGACCCAGGCCCACAGGAGAGTTCCTGAAGAAGGCCCAGTATGCTCTGTCCTAATTATCCATGAGCACTATTATCTGTGTGACATCAGTCTGCGAGGAGAGTCAAGTGCTTCCTTGTAAAATCGCCGTTTATGGATTGTTAGGCCAATGCCACCTGACATGAGTTGTAAAATTCACTCTAGTGACAATTGGCAGCCGTTTCCTTCTGCTCTAGTCACATGGAATCCTTCTTCCAAAGAGCCCCCACTTCCTTGATCTCAGCAGGGGGAAATGCAGGTCGGGGGGGGGGGTATCAGACACATGCAGCTGTTTGCAGCAGGGAGGAGAGATCGGGTTGAAAAAGTCAAACCCGTCAGCAGCTGCTATTAAAGAGTTGCAGGGTCACAAGCCCTGTTCTCCTTTCTCTCTCTCACAGCAGCTATATGTTTGATTTGGGCCTAATTCTGTAGCCTTGACATAGAATCATAGAATCTCAGGGTTGGAAGGGACCTCAGGAGGTCATCTAGTCCAACCCCCAGCTCAAAGCAGGGCCAATCCCCAGACAGATTTTTTCCCCAAATCCCTAAATGGCCCCCTCAAGGATTGAACTCACAACCCTAAGTTTAGTAGGCCAAACCACTGAGCTATCCCTCCCCCCTGAAAACATGAGCAGCCCCATTGGCTCCAAGGGTTGGAATCTTAAATATTTGTCTGTATATGAAGGATTTGGTGATCACACCCACTGCCTGGCCATAGTACTTCAGACATAAGCACCTAAACAATAACCTGTTTGGCACCAGTCCAATAGCATTTCACTTCTTGCAGGAGGCAGGTGGCAGAAAACGGAGTATATTTTGGACAGCCAATGAGCTGTTTTGTCATTACCCTAAAGCTGCAGCTTAAGAACAGATCGACCCCAGACAAGCAGGTGCTCCCACCATGCAGTGCCCCTAAGTCCTCTTTAGCTCTAGTGGTGACAGACAGTCTCATGGTCTGGGCTGGACAGGAGCCAGCAGCGTTTTGTAGCAGCACGCTGGACAATGCTGCTAGGGGCTAACGTGCGATGGTTTGCATTGAATGCCATCAGTGGCATGTTTTCACACTGGGTGTGTGAGGGGCGATGGACAGGACTAGCAAGTACAGAGGAGACACAGTCTCAGTTCCGTGCTCTGTCACTGACTCCCTGTGAGATCGGGATTTCAATGGAAGTTAGGAGCCTAAATACACTGCTCTACAGCCAAAATGCTTCTGAAATAAATGTAGTCAAAC
>NW_020664609.1:1114322-1121641 GCF_002925995.2 Terrapene triunguis | reverse complement strand
GAGTTGGTAAGACAACTCCCACCTGTTCATGCTCTCTGTATGTGTGTATATATATCTCCTCGACATGTTTCACTCAATATGCATCCGAAGAAGTGGGTTGTAGCCCACGAAAGCTTATGCTCTAATAAATTTGTTAGTCTCTAAGGTGCCACAAGTACTCCTGTTCTTTTTACACACACATTGTGTATGCCTTACATCCAGACATGCACAGATACTGGACCATAGCTACACAGAGAGTGACATGTCTGCCATCACCAACCATGGTGTTAGCTAACACCAGCACTAGACGACTGTATCTCCTACAGACCCTGAGATGCTCACAGGATAATTTTGTATTACTCTGAGATAACTTGGGAAGCTACACTGTAGGGCAGCAATACTCAGAGCTCAGCGGTTCAGCAGCCAAATTAGCAATGAACATTACCCAAAAGAGCCACAGTCATGTGAATTCATTTTTTCATCTACTGTAGTACTGTTCATATGTAAACAATATGACGGGGAAATATTTAGTTTGGATATAATATATATATAATTCTCCCGGAAATAAGTTAATAACTTGGTGCATGTTGATAACTTCATTGGTTAATAATATAGGAGAAGTATCCTGATTGGTTAATAACTTTAATATCATGTGCTGCAAAGAGCCACAGGGGAGACATTAAAGAGTCACTTGTGACTCAAAAGCCTCAGTCTGAGTATCGCTGCTGTAGAGACAGAAAAGTGCTGGAGAGCTGGGCCCTTTTCTGGGCAATTTTCCTAGACAGTTTGGTCTAGTTCCACCCCAGACCTGACTAACAAGGCGCTCAGTTCTGCAGCTTTGTGTCAAGCCGGTGCTAGAAGTGGAGTGGGGGTTGGTTACTGTAACCATGGCTTTGGAATGCCCCTTCTGGGCATCAGCAACACCAGGAGAAGGGGCAGCTCTGCAGTTACCCCCAGCTCCCTGGAGGAGGCACAGAGACTGTTGCTGTCCTCATAACCCCATTCTCTGTTATCCTCTCCACACTGTCTGAACCTGACACATGGCCATATACTCCAACCAGCCTCTCCCTCGGCCTCAGCCTCAGCCTGTGCTGGCATCTCCTCCTGTTGTTCTTACCTTAATTAAGGACCCAGCGAGGGATGGCCCTGCTGCAGAGGGCGTGGGAAGAGCACAAGGACTGTGCTTGGGGGAATACAGGGAGTGCAGGGGCTGGGGCCATGCATCACCCCACAGGGGGTAGGGTGGAGAGGCGCCCAGCACACACACACACATGCACTCTTCCTGTGTGCTCCTGCCACTGCTTACCAACCCTGAAGTGCACAAAGGTGCATGCCCCTCCCCCGCCCCCCCCCAGCCAGGGCCGGCTCTGGCTTTTTTGAGCCCCGGGGGGAGGGTGGCGAGCCCCGGCGGGGGCTCCGCTCTCCCGCCGGGGGGGAGGGCGGCCGGAGCCCTGGGGGGAGGGCGGCGAGCCCCGGCGGGGGCCCGGCTCTCCCCCTCCCCTCCCCCGCCCCCCCGGCGGCCAGAGCGCCGGGGGCAGGGCAGCGAGAGGGCGGCGAGCCCCGGCTGGGGCTCGGCTCTCCCCCTGGCAGCCAGAGCGCAGGGCGGCGAGCCCCGGCAGGGGCTCGCCGCTCTCCCCCCGGCGGCCGGGGGGAGGGCGCGGGGGGGAGGGCGGCCAGAGCGCTGGGGGGAGGGCGGCGAGCCGGCTGTGGCCCCGCTCTCCCCGGGGGCCGGAGCGCCGCGCCGCCCCCCTCCAGGTGCCGCCCCAACCACCAGCTTGGGTGCTTGGTGCCTGGAGCCGGCCCTGCCCCAAGCACAACTCCACTCCCAGAGAGCTTGTACCCTCCTCCCCCGTGATGTAATCTCTTCCTGAACTCCTCCTACCCCACTTGTGGGAAGTGCCCACCTAGCTCTTCAGGGCAGGAAAAGCCTCATTTCTCTGCGCTTGTCTTTGGGACACCACATCAGTTTTATGTCCAAAGAGTCAAGCCCTGAAAACTTAGGACATGCCAGAATTATGGTCTCCGTGAGACCTTCTGTTGGGATGTCCCGAGACCCTCTTCTGCTCGGGTCCCACACACAGTTCAATTCCAGAATTCGCCACTCAGGTACCTTTATTTGGCATACAGCAACACTACACCCAGGGTGGGCAGGCTCAGGCTCAGGGGGGCAGATGCAGGGTACATCACAAACCCAACGTCACACCGCAAAACTTCTCCTTATACTCATCTCTACTAAGACCTGCATTCCTGACTATACATTGCATCACATACTTCATGACTGGCTTGGCTACTTTTCAGGAACCAATCCCTGTACAACATGCTCTGTCCATGTGCTGTTCACTATAACCTGAGTGCTGCATTCCAGGTTTATCTTCTCCATTGTCCTTAGTACCAGGATGTTCCTGCTTATTTAAGCTAGACCCTCTCCAGCCTATTTACAACTTAATCTTCCATTTGCCTTCCCAATCATGCCCATGGAAATGAGGTCTTATGTCAGGGTAGGCCTACACCTTCATTCAGTCCCCTTGTGCAGACGCATTATGACACATTCTGCACTGACATTATCACAGGATATTTTCTCCACACAACCCCGCAGTCCATTCCATAATCCCCATTCTAGAAATTCAGTGCTCAGGGGAATTTGTATGGACATTCACCCAGGACTCTAACCCGTCCCCCTCGCATTGGGGATGCACAGAGATGTGTGAGCAACACCTCATGGCAGATCAGGTGTCCTCATGCCCATGTTGCAGGTGGACATACTTAAACACTTTCCACTTTGTCCTAGTTAATGGTACACACAGAGGAGAGACAGAAGAGGTGAAGTGTTGCCCACAATACACAACCACCGTCTTCATAGCAAAGAATAAAATACAATAAATCTTGTGTTAGCTTTAGCAATCTGTCCCGATCCTTCTGCCCTTTGGATGAATTCTCATGCTGTTTTACAAAAAACAAACACACACATACATGTGTGTGCACAAAGACAGCTGTGTTCCACATTATACCACTTTTTAACTAAAATCACAGAAGTGTTGTGCCCCGTATTCCACTCTTTAGAATCTGTACCATTTATGATCTTTGGTCCCGGCTGCAAACTGATGCTGCAGACACTTGTCTGCCAACCATGCAAAATCTTCAAGGAGTTCATAGATTCATAGATTCTAGGACTGGAAGGGACCTCGAGAGGTCATCGAGTCCAGTCCCCTGCCCGCATGGCAGGACCAAATACTGTCTAGACCATCCCTGATAGACATTTATCTAACCTGCTCTTAAATATCTCCAGAGATGGAGATTCCACAACCTCCCTAGGCAATTTATTCCAGTGTTTAACCACCCTGACAGTTAGGAACTTTTTCCTAATGTCCAACCTAGACCCCCCTTGCTGCAGTTTAAACCCATTGCTTCTTGTTCTATCCTTAGAGGCTAAGGTGAACAAGTTTTCTCCCTCCTCCTTATGACACCCTTTTAGATACCTGAAAACTGCTATCATGTCCCCTCTCAGTCTTCTCTTTTCCAAACTAAACAAACCCAATTCTTTCTTTAAGCTCTGTTTGAAAGGAGGAATTACACGGAGAGCCATGCATGTGGGAACCGGGCCCTCTGCTAATGAGCAAGAGATTAAGAAATGCAAACATACATGATGGGTGGGATATTTTTGCATTTGGTCAACAATACACAAGCTTTCAAGGAAATAAATTAGGTGGGGAAATCAACAGGTGGCGTAGAACAAACAAGCTTAAATGGAATGGTCAAAATGTCAGGAGTGGGGTAAGGGGAAAGAGTGCCTCACACAGAACTACTGCACCTCCTCTGGTCATGTAACGAATGGCACCAAAGGGCTCTAATGAAGCCAGTCTGATCCTTTAGAGCAGGGGTGGCCAACCTGTGGCTCCAGAGCCACATGCGGCTCTTCAGAAGTTAATATGCAGCTCCTTGTATTGGTGCCGACTCCAGGGCTGGAGCTACAGGCGCCAACTTTCCAATGTGCCGGGGGGTGCTCACTGCTCCACCCCTTCCCGCCCCCGAGCCTGCAGTGCCCTCGCTCCTCCCCCCCCAACCTCCTGCATGCCACGAAACAGCTGATCAGGAGATGCGGGGAGGGAGCGGGAGGCGCTGATCGGAGGGGCTGCCAGTAGGCGGGAGCGGGGGTGGCGGGGAGCTGATGGGGGGCTGCTGATGTATTACTGCGGCTCTTTGGGAATGTACATTGGTAAATTCTGGATCCTTCTCAGGCTCAGGTTGGCCACCCCTGCTTTAGAGAGAACGGTGATGGGCACAACAGGAGCCTGTCAGCCAGGCTGGGCTAGCACTAATGCTTTTCACACAATCGCCATGGGCCCCCATCACCTCCCAATGCCCTCATCTCACTCAGTTTTGTATTTAAAGCAACATAACCTCACCACAGACAGGTTGAGAGGCCACATGAAAGCACAGGCATTATACAACTTCAATGCACCAGCACAGATCGGCCCAGGTTTGACTGCAGCTGGGTCTAGGATCCCCAGAAAGGCTTGAGAATCTTCCATGCGCCTTCCAAACAAGCCTGCTTTCTCTTGTCAGTTTCTAATGAGACATGAACCCAGCAAGGGCTCTTCTTGCACAGTTTTATTTGGGGCGAGAATAATGTGCACAAAAAGAGAGAGGGGGCGGAATCCTCCTGCCCCAGAAGAGGGAAAGAAGAGAGGGACCATTTTCAAAAATGCCTAAGTGACTTAGGGCCCTAAGTGCCATATTCAAAAGTGACTTAGGCATGTCGGAGCTCAAGGTCAACATTTTCAGAAGTGCCTCAGGGCCAGATTTTCTAGGGTATTTAGGCACACAAAGAAGCAGGTAAACACCTAATGGGGTCTTCAAAAGCACCTAAGCAGGTTAGGCACCTAATTCCCATTTAAATCAATGAGAGTTATGTACCTAACCCACCTAGGCATGTACTGCCCTAAGCTCATCTTCCTCATCACTCTGCCAGTTTGCAAAGGCTGCAGTGAGTCAAATTCCTTTACTGTGTTTCACATGGAATCAAAAGGAACTTGGCAATTTTAAACAGCACTTTCAGCTTTCCTAGTTCTTCAGAAAAACACTTCATCACCTCTTTAGAAAGACAAAAGCATGTAGAACCCACAAGGTTCCCCTTCAGGATCATACCAGTGCCAGAGTTGGTAACATTTGGGCCGAAGCCCTGATTCTTTGAACGAGTTTCCTGTGATCTGGACTTGCAAATTGGCTGGGTTTTTTCTGAACATATGCCTGTTGTTTTATTCCCCAGTCTTTGTTTCCCAAGTCACATTGCTGCTGTTTCTCCTTTGATGTTTAATTGTTTGCACTGCCTCTCCCCCCTCCCCCCACTATGGCTTGCCTGCCCCCTGCTCTGATACCACATGTGTCTCTTGTTATACCCCAAGCAACCCAGAGTGTGCAATGATCATGTTGTGAAAACCCACAAAAGGAGGAGTCCTGTGACAGCAGCAGGCATGCTGTCTTCAGGTGGGTTTGTGAAGGGCCCAGCACAACAGGGCCTTGGCCTGATTGGGGCCTGTGGGTGCTTCAGCAAGATAAATATTTAATCATCAACATCATAAGTAACTTGAAACATTCCTAGAACATAAGCCTGGGGAAAGCAAAGGATTCACTTTGGTTCATTACACTGCTGGGCAGAAGCACCTGCTGTTTTGGAAACAATGGCCCAGCTTTGTTTGAGACTCTCCTCCCTGCCCCTCCCAGCCCAGAATGTCTGTCCCTGTCCGTGACATTCACACCAACCTTGCTCTCCACCCTAGCTCCAGCTCTCTGGGCACGCTGTAGAGCAGGATCAAGGAATCTCATTCAAATGCTTGTCCAGGTCTAACAGGAAGAGCTGTTTTTCTGCCCAAGGGGTCACAGACGCATTTCCTCTGCATAGGAAGGTGGGAGAGAAAACACCACAAGTGTTAACACAACAGAATTAGAGGGATGCCAGAACCCCGCTAGCTGGACCCACACACCTAGTTTGCTTGGCCAAGATTTTAAAAAATGGAGTCTAAAGTTAGGCTCCTAAATCCAGCTCTTGGCACTACCTGAAAGGGGGGTTCCAAAGAGGATGGAGCGAGGCTGGTCTCAGTGGTAGCAGGTGACAGAACAAGGAGTAATAGTCTCAAGTTGCAGTGGGGGAGGTTTAGGTTGGATATTAGGAAACACTATTTCACTAGGAGGGTGGTGAAGCACTGGACTGGGTTACCTAGGGAGGTGGTGGTATCTCCTTCCTTAGAGGTTTCTAAGGTCAGGCTTGATAAAGCCCTGGCTGGGATGATTTAGTTGGGGATTGGTCCTGCTTTGAGCAGGGGGTTGGACTAGATGACCTCCTGAGGTCCCTTCCAACCCTGATATTCTATGATTCTATGAAAGGGAGCTTTACCTGGGAACTGGGTGTGGAATGAGTGACAGACATCCACAGTGGGGAAACATTTGTGTAGCTTGTCATGCCAACGAGATCTCTTTGAATCTGAGATCCAGCCTGCAGGAGTGGTAAATCAGTTGTAGTTTAAGTAAAAGTGATTGTGACTTTTGTAATGTGCAAACAGAATAAAGTCCAGACCAGCAATATATATACTTGGTGCTTTAAAAGGACCAGTTTAACAAAGCTGAAAACAATCATGAGCCAAATCATCTGGGAGGAAGAATTTAATCAGAAAACTGTGACTTACAATTGGGAACTGTTTAAGAACATTTTGCTAGATGCCCAAAAGGCCCCGAGCCGTCTTCTCCAGGGGTCCCACTAGGTCCATGGGTATTCGCTCGAAGGGGACCTCTATGATGGGAAGGGGTACTAAAGGTGCCCTCAAGTGGGGATGGGGACTGTGCAGCTGACACTCCGGGCAGGAGGCACAATACCTCTGGACTTCTTCATGTACTCCGGGCCAGAAGAACCGTCGTAGGACTCGTGCCAGGGTCTTCTCTACCCCCAAATGCCCCCCAAAAAGATGACTATGAGCAAGACTTAATGCAGCATTCTGGTGTTTTTGAGGTACTAGGATCTGCTGTACCTTCTGCCCCTGTACTGGTGCAACCCGGCATAAGAGATCCTTCTTCATTATGAAGTAGGGTCCTGGTCCCTGGGTTTTCCCTTCCACGGGGACCCCATCTATTTCAGTCACCTCCTTCCTAATGTTGTCATACCTTGGGTCTTCTGTCTGGTCCCGTCCAAAATTTCCTCTCCAGGGGCTAATCTGCCCAAGATATCAGGGCCCAGTCTCTGTTGCCTCTACTGGTTCAGAAGCATTAGGGTGGGGGTCAGACTCAGGTGCTTCTCCCTCCTGTGTGGCCTCCTTTTCAGCTGCGCGGGTCCGCCTACCTACAAGAGCGAC
>NW_020664609.1:1114114-1114312 GCF_002925995.2 Terrapene triunguis | reverse complement strand
GACAGCTACAACTCCCTGGGCTACTTCCCCATGGCCTCCTCCAAACAGCTTCCTTAGTCTCACCACACGACCTTCCTCCTGGTGTCTGATAATTCGCTTGTACTCCTCAGTCCTCCAGCAGCACACTCTCTCACTCTCAGCTCCTTGCGCCTCTTGCTCCCAGCTCCTCACACTCGCACCACAAACTGAAGTGAGCTC
>NW_020664609.1:1083171-1114104 GCF_002925995.2 Terrapene triunguis | reverse complement strand
ACCAGAATAGAGGCCCAACTTAAATGTATACCCCAAATTAAAAAACTCAGTAAAAGAACTAAAAAAGAGCCACCGTGGCTTAACAACCATGTAAAAGAAGCAGTGAGAGATAAAAAGGCCTCTTTTAAAAAGTGGAAGTCAAATCCTAGTGAGGTAAATAGAAAGGAGCATAAACACTGCCAAATTAAGTGTAAAAATGTAATAAGAAAAGCCAAAGAGGAGTTTGAAGAACGGCTAACCAAAAACTCAAAAGGTAATAACAAAATGTTTTTTAAGTACATCAGAAGCAGGAAGCCTGCTAAACAGCCAGTGGAGCCCCTGGATGATCGAAATACAAAAGGAGCGCTTAAAGACGATAAAGTCATTGCGGAGAAACTAAATGAATTCTTTGCTTCAGTCTTCCCGGCTGAGGATGTTAGGGAGATTCCCAAACCTGAGCCAGCTTTTGTAGGTGACAAATCTGAGGAATTGTCACAGATTGAGGTGTCACTAGAGGAGGTTTTTGAATTAATTGATACACTTAACATTAACAAGTCACCGGGACCAGATGGCATTCACCCAAGAGTTCTGAAAGAACTCAAATGTGAAGTTGCGGAACTACTAACTATGGTTTGAAACCTGTCCTTTAAATCGGCTTCTGTACCCAATGACTGGAAGTTAGCTAATGTAATGCCAATATTTAAAAAGGGCTCTAGAGGTGATCCCGGCAATTACAGACTAACATCAGTACTGGGCAAATTAGTTGAAACAATCATAAAGAATAAAATTGTCAGACACATAGAAGTACACAAATTGTTGGACAAAAGTCAACATGGTTTCTGTAAAGGGAAAGCATATCTTACTTATCTATTAGAGTTCTTTGAACGGGTCAACAAACATGTGGAGAAGGGGGATCCAGTGGACATAGTGTACTTAGATTTCCAGAAAGCCTTTGACAAGGTCCCTCACCAAAGGCTCTTATGTAAATTAAGTTGTCATGGGATAAGAGGGAAGATCCTGTTGAAGGACATAAATCCACACCGTGTAGAGGTCAAAGCATAGGGGTTTATTAAACACAGCGCTGGCGGAGTGTCACCTGGCTTATTAGGCTCAGAGACACTGTCAATCAATTGATTACAATGAAATATATAGATTTTCCGTGGGCGGGGGAAAGTGACGGGGTAGGCAGTTCCACACCCCAGGATAGGTTTTGCAGCAAGACAAGATAGCACATTAGCCAATGGTTAAAAGGTTACATAATGTCTCCGCCCATGGTCTCAAATTAGCAAGTTAACATTTAATTAATACTTTGATAAAATGTTATTAGTATAAAATATATATGTTGAATTCTGATTTGGGGTCCATAGCAACGGAGCAACTCCTTTGATTGTCCAACAGGTACATGTCTAGGGGATAAAGCAAAGAAACAGTGAAAGGATATGGTAATACAGATTGTCTCCTTTATGCCTTAAGGCAGGGCATTGGTCCCTGGGAAGGGAGGTGGAAGGATGCCATATCATTATACTGACGTGCCAATTTTCATAAACTCAAGGTTGGATTTGTGGGAAGACTGTTTTCCCTTTAGGAGAAACACAATAGGAACAGGGATCCTTTGTTCAATTTGAAACATTGGATGAAACATAATTATTCAGTTATTGCTTCAACATCTGCCATTTCTACTGACCAAGCATATCTTAGCAAAGGCAATGTTATCTTGTTTATTCTGCTTTTCTCTTAGCTAATCACTATTTGCACGGCTTCTGGTCTCCAGGCCAAACTCTGGACTTTGGGTCTGAGAAAGAGCTGGCAAATCCATATACCAGGCCATTATATAACATGCACATGGATTTTAACCCTTCACTTTCATGGATTGAGAACTGGTTAAAAGACAGGGAACAAAGGGTAGGAATAAATGGTAAATTTTCAGAATGGAGAGGGGTAACAGGTCCTAGGACCAATCCTATTCAACTTATTCATAAATGATCTGGAGAAAGTGGTAAAAAGTGAGGTGGCAAAGTTTGCAGATGATACTAAACTGCTCAAGATACTTAAGACCAAAGCAGACTGTGAAGAACTTCAAAAAGATCTCACAAAACTAAGTGATTGGGCAACAAAATGGCAAATGAAATTTAATGTGGATAAATGTAAAGTAGTGCACATTAGGGAAAAATAACCGCAATTATACATACAATATGATGGGGGCTAATTTAGCTACAACTTATCAGGAAAGATCTTGGAGTCATCGTGGATAGTTCTCTGAAGACATCCATGCAGTGTGCAGCGGCAGTCAAAAAAGCAAACAGGATGTTAGGAATCATGAAAAAAGGTGATAGAGAATAAGACGGAGAATATATTATTGCCCTTATATAAATCAATGGTACGCCCACATCTCGAATACTGCATACAGATGTGGTCTCCTCATCTCAAAAAAGATATACTGGCATTAGAAACGGTTAGAGAAGGGCAACTAAAATGATTAGGGGTTTGGAACGGGTCCCATATGAGGAGAGATTAAAGAGGCTAGGACTTTTCAGCTTGGAAAAGAGGAAACTAAGGGGGGATATGTTAGAGGTATATAAAATCACGAGTGATGTGGAGAAAGTGAAGAAGGAAAAGTTATTTATTTGTTCCCATAATATAAGAACTAGGGGTCACCAAATGAAATTAATGGGGAGCAGGTTTAAAACAAATAAAAGGAAGTTCTTCTTCACACAGCGCACAGTTAACTTGT
This sequence comes from Terrapene triunguis, assembly GCF_002925995.2. NCBI lineage: Eukaryota > Metazoa > Chordata > Testudines > Emydidae > Terrapene > Terrapene triunguis. The sequence continues at coordinate 1,111,394 of NW_020664609.1, read as the reverse complement.
GGAACTCCTTGCCTGAGGAGGTTGTGAAGGCTATGACTATAATAGGGTTTAAAAGAGAACTGGATAAATTCATGGAGGTTAAGTCCATTAATGGCTATTAGCCAGGATGGGTAAGGAATGGTGTCCCTAGCCTCTGTTTGTCAGAGCGTGGAGATGGATGGCAGGAGAGAGATCACTTGATCATTACCTGTTAGGTTCACTCCCTCTGGGGCACCTGGCATTGGCCACTGTCAGTAGACAGGATACTGGGCTGGATGGACCTTTGGTCTGCAGGGCCGCCCAGAGGGGGGGCAAGTGGGACAATTGGCCACGGGCCCCACAGGGGCCCTCACGAGAATGTTGGAGGCTCCCCCGCGCCTTCACCTTCCCCCATCCCCCAGCGCCACAGCGCGCCGTGTCCAGGAGCGGCCCTGGACAGCGCTGCAGCCGCGTGGCTCGGGCGGGGCCTGAGGTCCTCCCGCTCGGAGCCGCGGGGTAAGGGGGCGAGGCTGCGAGCTCCGGCGGGCCGAGCGGCAGGAGTTCCTGGACACGGCTCGCTGAGGCTCTGGGAGAGGGGGGAGGCAGCATGGTAAACTCCTCTGAGCCGGGCACCCCCCGACCCCATCCCCCCACAGCCCTGAGCCCAGCTCCTCTGAGCCGGGCACCCCCTAACCCCATCCCCCCCAGCCCTGAGCCCAGCTCCGAGCCCAGCCCCTCTGAACCGGACCCCACCCGACCCCATCCCCCCCCAGCCCTGACCCCCAACTCTGAGCCCAGCCCCTCTGAGCCGGGCACCCCCCCGACCCTATCACCCTGCAGCCCTGACCCCTAGCTCCGAGCCCAGCCCCCCTGGGCCGGCCCGCCCCCCCCCCCCCCCCCCCCAGCCAGCTCCGAGCCCAGCCCCTCTGAGCCAGGCACCCCCCGACCCAGAGCCCAGCTCCCCACCAAGCCCTGGGCAACAGTAGCGCCACCCCCAGGCAGCGACAGCCCATTGGCACCAACCATCACCATCACCCAGCGACAACCCATTATGTAATTGCAAATGTATACATACCATTAAAGCATTTAATGTTTTTAAATAATGTATTTTGTGTATTTTCAAATTATTAAAAATTAATTTTTGAATGTATTTCATTGGTTATTTTTTACATTTCCAAATACATGTTACTAGAGTATTGCAACTTTTTTTATGGAAGGTGCCCCCCGAAATTGCTTTGCCCCAGGCCCCCTGAATCCTCTGGGCGGCCCTGTTGGTCTGACCCAGTACGGCCGTTCTTATGTTCTTGGGGGGGGGGGGGAGCTCTGTCCTGGGAAGCAGGGATTCTGAAAAAGATTTGGGGTTCTGGTGGATAATCATCTCAACATGACCTCACAGTATGATGCTGTAGCCAAAAGAGCTAATGTGATGTATAAACAGGGCAATCTCGACTCGAGTAGGACCAGAGAGGTTATTTTACCTCTGTAACTGGCACTGAAGCAACTGCTGCTGGAATCCTGTGTCCAGTTCTGGTGCCAACAATTCAAGAAGGATGTTGATAAATTTGGAGAGGGGTCAGAGAAGAGCCATGACAATCATTAAAGGATTAGAAAACCTGCCTTTATCTTGATAGACTCTAGGAGCTCAATCTATTTAGCTGAACAGAAAGAAGGTTAAGATGCAACATGGTTACAGTCTATAAGTACCTAAATGGGAAACAAATATTTAATACTGGGCTCTTCAGGCTAGTAGAGAAAGATCTAACATGTTCCAATGGCTAGAAGTTGAAGCCAGAGAATTTCAGACTGCACATAAGGTATACCTTTTTAACAGTTTTCATAGTGGTAGCCGCATTAGTCTGTATCAGCAAAAAGAACGAGGAGTACTTGTGGCACCTTAGAGACTAACAAATTTACCCTAAGGCAACCCCCATCTTTTCATGTTCTCTGTGTGTGTGTGTATATATCTTCCTACTGTATTTTCCACTGCATGCATCTGATGAAGTGGGTTTTAGCCCACGAACGCTTATGCCCAAATAAATTTGTTAGTCTCTAAGGTGCCACAAGTCCTCCTTGTTATTTTTAACAATGAGATTAATTAACCACTGGAAAAATTTACTAAGGATTGTGGTGGATTCTCCACCACTGAACATTAGTAAATCAAGGTTGGATGTGTTTCTAAAAGATCTGCTCTAGGGCTTATTTGGGGGGAGTTCTCTGACCTGTGTTACCCAGAAGGTCAGACTAGATGATCACATTGCTTCCTTCTGGCCTTGGACACTATGAATCAGATCTGAGAGTGAAGCCACATTTCCCCACCCTACCCCAGGCACTCACAACCCGTTGGGCATGAACACTCACTCCTTAATCACTCATTTCAGCCATTTCTGAGAACAAGGTTAAGAGAAAATACATTATTTTGACCATGTTAAATTAATTTTCAACTTTTATTGAGGAATTCTAGAACCCCCATGCTGTGGAGCAGGGACATAAAACTTGGCAGGAGTCATGTTGTGCCAGGGATGTACCTTTTGCTGTTTCCATAAAAAATCATTCAAATCTGGCAAACTCATAAGCCCTTGAATCATAGAATATCAGGGTTGGAAGGGACCTCAGGAGGTCATCTAGTCCAACCCCCTGCTCAGAGCAGGACCAATTCCCAACTAAATCATCCCAGCCAGGGGTTTGCACATGCTCAGTGGAGACTTTGTTAGCGTTTGGCAGCTAAGTTCTCCAAAACTTCAACTTGTACTGAGCATGCTGCAGCCTGGGGATGCGGGGGCTATGCAGGAGTTTCCCTGCAATTGCTGCTCCAGGTTTCTGGGGGACCAGGTACAGGAACTGAAATCATGGGGACTCTCTCTCCTGTGCTCCAGTGTCTCCACTGCTGTTGCCTGAGTACCCCAAATCAGTGGAAATGTTTGACTTTGATCTCACTGTGCCTCAATTTTCCCATCTGTAAAATGGGGATAATAGCACCACCTCACCTCAAAAGGGTATAGTGAAGATACATTAATTAATGAGTGTGAATCACTCACATACGATAGGGATGAGTGCCATAATACAGCCCACAAGGAAATTAATAATTCTGTAATCAACAGGGTTTGAATAGTGGTCAGTAAACATGGCCTGGGGCCACACAGCAAACAAACAGACTAAAGCAAATTGTTGAATAGCTGTTCATTAAGTGAGCACCATCATCCTGTGCACTGAATAAGGTAGAGGCCCTGTTCAGCTTGGCACAATCACCTGGTCCAACTCTGCAAGTCAGCATAGACCAGAGCAAAGTGGGTCAGGGCCTTCAGGGCTGACTTTAGGCACCGCGGGGCCTAATTCGAAGGAGCTGCCGCCGAAGTCCCTCTGCTGTCTTTGGCGGCAGCTCAATCACTGCTGCAGAGGAAGGACCCTCCGGCGAAATGCTGCCGAAGACAGCGGCAATGATTGAGCTGCCGATGACGACAGTGGCGGGACTTGGGCGGCAGCTCCTTCGAGACGTTGCGGGGCCCTCTTGGGGGCGCGGGGCCTGATTCCGGGGAATCGGCGGAATCACCATAAAGCCGGCCCTGGGGGCCTTGCAAAGCCTGCTCAGCTCACCTCTGCTAGCCTGATGATAGAGCCCATGCTGTTCTAATCAAGGAGTTGAGACTGTTCTGTGCCATTGCCATCACTCCAGAGCGCATCAATTCCTCCATGAGGCTGCAGGATCTTCAGTGGGGAAACACCATTCACACTAGATCCCTAAATAGAGTCCCTACACAATTCCTACATTACAGTCTTCTTCCATAAGACAGAGCTTTACCCTTCTCTTTCTGGACCTAAGCTTCAGTATCCCACCAAAATAGAGTTCTTGTAGAGTCCGGGTGACCCCTGAGTCAGGGCATGTTCAACACAATTTTTATGCCCCTTTTTATTGCCAAGATAACTGTTTATTATTAGTCTTCTACTTAAAACATAAACCAAATCTAACCAAACCCACCAATCCTGTTAGGTGGAATTGTGGATAATCATGGAAATGAAGCAAACAGAGCTATCTTTTGCCCTTCTCACTACTAGAGGGCTCCAGAGAGCTCCATTTCTGTAGGCCTTCTAGTTATGGGCTTGTAGTGGGTCCTGTCCCTTGTGTTAGGGCTTTTCCACACACTGTCCTATAGTTGGGCCTGGGCAAGTTGATAGGTATGGACATGGATGTGACCCGGGGTGCTTGGGGCAGCCCTCCAGAAAATGCCAAGGTCAGGGCAGGCTGCAAAAGGGACAGTGGATAGTCCCAAAACTGGTGGTTAATACTGAAGTTAGACTCACCGACCAGTCACAAACTGTGCTCCTGATCCCCCACACTGGTTATCAAGAAGCTGAAAAAAGAAATCACACAGTCATAGAATCATAGAAGATTAGGGTTGGAAGAGAGCTCAGTAGGTCATCTAGTCCAACCCCCTGCTCAAAGCAGGATGAACCCCAACTAAATCATCCCAGCCAGGGCTTTGTCAAGCTGGGCCTTAAAAACCTCTAAGGAAGGAGATTCCACCACCTCCCTAGGTAACCCATTCCAGAGCTTCACCACCCTCCTACAAAATAGTTTTTCCTAATATCCAACCTAGACCTCCCCCACTGCAACTTGAGACCATTACTCCTTGTTCTGTCATCTGCCCCCTCCCCTTTATAGCATTCCAGTTCTCTGGCTCCTAATCAGCACATGGGTCCAGTACAGCGAGAAGTTATTTAAAAACTCTACTCACTATATAAAACTTTATTCTGACCCCAAAGGGTCAGCCACAGTGCCAGGTCAATATTAGTTTAGATCTTACCGCAAATCCCATGCTGCCAGCCAATCCTTTAGCATCTAAAACTAAAGGTTTATTATAAAGGAAATAGAAAGAACAAGAAGAGAGTTGTTAAATGGTAAAGCACTCAGATACATACAGACTTCAAAGTCCATATACACCGCTACCTCGATATAATGTGACCCGATATAACATGAATTCGGATATAACGCGGTAAAGCAATGCTCCGGGGGGCCAGGCTGCGCACTCCGGTGGATCAAAGCAAGTTCAATATAACGCGGTTTCACCTATAACACTGTAAGATTTTTTGGCTCCCGAGGACAACTTTATATCGAGGTAGAGGTGTATCAGGTTCTTAGCAGTATTGGTGAGTTTGCCGGCTTGAAAATTCCTCTGGAACACATCCACAGCTCGGATGGGTCCTTTGTTCAGAGCTTTGTTTGTAGAAAAGTTACTCCAGAGATAGGAAGCAGGAGTGAAGACAAGATGGAGAAGATACAGCTGCCTTTTATACTCTTTTGCCCTGTGGCTTGTACTTCCTTTGTCCCAAACACAAGCTTCACAGCACATGGCATAGAAAAGTTTTAGAGTTCTGCCCATAGGCATGCCCCTACATGGTTTGCTGACTCATGAAGTGTATCCCCTGACTCTGTTCAATGGGTTCATTGTCCAGCTGATGACCCCTGATGGGCCATCGAACAGGCTAGACAGTGCTGATGCCAGTCTGTCTGAGCGTGTCACCCAGAAACACAACACAAGTGTTTCAACCTATCTATAACTCACAATACAAAGGGGATACACACATATAAACAAGATTATCATATTTGGCAAATTATAACATTTTCGCAGATACCTCATATGGTATATCTGCTCAGATTCCTTGCAATTTATTATTGGTGTTAATAATATCATAAAGTGTCTCCCATATTTCATAAAGCATCACAATAGGTACAGAGAAACAGTCTCTCTACAAGCCGAATCCTCTGAGAAGTGCATCTTCCTGGGAATGTTGCTAAAACATGCAGTTGGGAACTTGCAAAGAAGAATTATTATTGCTCTCTGGGGCAGTGGCCAACAGCCCCTTGCAGTGCAGAAGGGGAGTCTACACAATGCCAAGAGAATGTGAATGTTAATGGGTGTCACGGAGGTCACAGGCTCAGTGCTCTGAAACCGCTCTGAATCAACCCCAGGCAGGACCCTCTTTAGTGTGACTCCCCTCAGAGCACACTCTGCTAGGGGAAGCCTCCTTGGCTATGACGCCTCCTGGGACTGACCTCGGAGCGTTCAGCACCCCTGTTCTCACCATGAGCTCCCCAAGGGCCCTGCACCCCAAACTCGCAGTCAGCAGTGACTCTCAGCCAGCTTTATAAAACAGAAGGTTTATTAGTTGACAGGAGCACAGCGTAGAACAGATTTTGTTAGCACAGGAATCAGGGACTTTCAGCAAAGTCCATCTTGGGGGAGGGTATCCAGAGCCCAGGGCCCTGGAGCCCTTTCCCCCTGAGTCCCCAACAGGAGACTGACTCGTTTCCCCCAGCCAAGCCTCAGTCACCCTCTAGCCCATTCTCTGGCCTTTGTCTCTTTCCCGGGCAAGGAGGCCACCTGATCTCTTTGTTCTCCAACACCTTCAGTTGGCATCTTGCAGGGGAGGGGCCCAGGCCATCAGTTGCCAGGAGATGGCAACTTTCTGTGCAGATGGCCTCACACCTGCCCTCTAGGGCTCTGCAACAATCACACATCCTTATCCCACCTAGATACTTAAGAAATGCATAGGGGAAACTGAGGCACCCACACAGTATTCAGAGAAAACATTAAGAACATTCCCACTTTGTCACAATGGGCTTTAGGCATTTGGCTGACAGAGCTCGTAGGCCCAGTCATCATTGTCATCAAGTGTGCACTGTGGACCATTGCACCAGCCAGAGTAGCCATGATTGATGATGTCATACCTCGTGTTGTGTAGTGAAGTTCCCAGATCTGGCTTATCCTGTGAATCCATGAATTTCCGGGGTGGCCCTGTAGGCAATGCTAGGTAGGGTCAGAGCATGCACCCCTTAATGAGTTGATGGAGAGTTTAAGAGCACAGTGTGCAGGTGGTTTTTCCAACCCTGGCAACATGGATGAAGAAACACCAGACCTCTGCCAGATTGTGACATGGTGCACAAAGTCAGACCACTTTATGCTCAGGATTTGGTGCTGACAGAGTATATGGAATGCGTCCAGCCACTCCAAGTCTGCCTGTAACAGGATCCAGGTTTCTGACCTGTATAGCAATATAGGCAGCACACATGTTCAATAGATCCTGACCTTAGTCTCAGCATATAGATGTTTTTGCATCCATAGGCAAGACATGGACTTTATGCAGGAGGCAGTGAGATCTAGTTATGATGGCTTCCCCCTGGGGTGCCACCTGGAACTGGGGTACCACTGAGCCCTCTGACCCACCAGCCTGGGCTCCCTCTCACACTGTGCTGCTGTGACAAGCTGCAGGAACGCTCCCAGTCTTACACTTCCATCAGCTTTCACACAGGTAGGGACACATCCAGCTGCAGTTATATGCAGGCTCTCTGACCAGCCACTGCATGTGAACCGACAATAGAGAGGCTACAGCCAAAATAACCCCCAGTTTTCCAGCCTAGGACCCCAGAGCAGTACAGTCCAAACCCCAACCAGTATGAATTTATTATCCAGTTCACCTCCCGCTCAATGTGGAGAGGAATATGCATCAGATTCTCTGAGCTAAGATTCCCAAGCATTTCACTTCCACTCACTGGTTCAGATAAAGCAAAAATAAGTTTATTAACTACTTAGGTAGATTTTAAGAGATTATAAGTGATAGCACAGAGATCAAAGAAAATTACCTAGCAAATAAACAAAAACACAACCTAAGTTTCATATACTAGATATTATATACACCCTAACTGATGGGACAGACAGATTGGTAGATTCTTAAGGCACAAGCTGAATTAGCTTTACAGCGTGGGTTTTTCAGGTGTTCATACACAGGCTAGAAATCCCTTTAGCCTGCATCCAGCACTTCCCCCATCCAGTCTTTGTTCCTCGGGTGTTTCCAGGAGTTTTCTTGTGTGAGGAGTGAAGAACCACACAAGCGATTGGTCTGGGGGATTGGTCCTGCTTTGAGCAGGGGGCTGGACTAGATGACCTCCCGAGGTCCCTTCCATCCCTGATATTCTGATTCTATGAACCACAGATGATGTCACTCCCCGCCTTATATAGCTTTAGCATATGGCGGGAACCCTTTGTTCCCAGCCCGGTTTGTGGAAAAACACTGACATCCCCAGATGGAGTCCAGAGACATGTGGTCTGGTCACATGACCTTGCAGTGTTATAGTAGCCATTGCTTACTGGCTGGCCAAAATGCCCACAGGAGGTTAAGCTATTCCATAGTCCATTGTCTTTGCTGATGGACCATCAGCCTGGTCTGGCTTCTTCATTGTTGTACCTGAAAGGTTGGCTGTGGGTATTTTCCAGAGTAAGCCCATTTGAAATACAGATCCCTAGTCAATATTCATAACTTCAGATACAAAAATGATACATCCATACAGATAGCATAATCATATTCAGCAAATCATAACTTTTCCAATGACACCTCACATGCCTTATCTTGTACAAAATGCATCATAATTATGCCATAACCATATTATAATAATATTACTATGATGAATAAGGGGGGGGAGTGTCACACTAGTCATTGAAGAACATCCAGGTTGTTGTGACCATTTGAACACTGTTCGCAGTTTACACAGATGAACTTGTCAGTGCTTTTCACAGTGCTTGACCCCACGTGCTGGGGGTTCTGGTGGCCCAGCTCGGAGGTTCTGGACCTTGGTCTTCTGCCATGAGATGTTCAACCCCATTGTTTGTAGGCCCAGTGACCCTCAGCAAATGCAGATTTAGCCCATAAATACCTTTGGCTCCGTTCTAAAAGAATCAGTGACCCTAAGGTGGCTGCAGAGGACCTCAGAGAGTCTACTAGGACTCTTTCATCTCCTCACAGCACCAATGCATTAATGGAAGCTAAAACACCCTCTAAACAGCTGCTTCCTAGCAGCTACAGAAATTAAGCTGAGGATTAGCACTAACAGTAGCAGCAGCAGAGACAGCAAGGGTTGCTAGACAGGGCCCTGGTCTAGGGAGCAGGAGACTTGGATTCTAATCCTGGCTTTCCTAAGGATCTGCTGTATGATCAATGGCAAGTCGCTTCCTCTCTCCGGGCCTGGGTTTGCCTCTTGTCCAGTTAGACTGTGAGCTTGCTGGGGCAGGGGACGTCTCTCAGACAGTGCTCGGCCCAACAGGGCCTTCATCTCAACGAGAACTGTCTGCATGCACTCCTCAGAAAGTGGCACAGGCTGGGGATGGAGGTATGGACAGCACAGCTTCCTCAGCCACCAGGCACTCAACCTCTGAAGGCCAGTGAGCTGAATGCCAGTGCCTCAACTTCCTATCAGCACTTTAACTCCACAGCAGAAGCCAAGCCCCGGAGAGGAGCCAGGGGCAGGAGGGATCGGTGCTGGCCAGCAGAGAGGTTGGTGCTGGGGAGCACACTGGCACCTAATAAACATCTTGAGATTCATGGGAGGGCCAGCCTGAAGAAGGGGGACGATGAGGAAGAGCAGTGGGGAGCAGACAGAGGAGCAGGGCCATGGATGATCACTGCCTGGCAGGACCATGATCCTGTGCTGCTCAATGGACCTCTGAATGGGGGAGGGGCCGAGGGGGCTGGCCTTGTCAACCCCCACTCCACCCCAAAGGCTGGGCCTAGGAAAGCACATTGCCAGTTACTTACCGCTTACACCCACAGCTGTGATTGCTGCTGTGTCTGCCTTGTTCCAGCCCTGCTCCCCTGTTTGGTCCCTGCCTCTGGCTCTGACTCCTGGTTCCAGCTCTGACCCTTAGCACTGTTCCTGGCCTATGCTGCTGCTCTCACCACTAGGCATGACTGCTCACACCCCAGTCTCGTCACTTAGAACTTTATCCTTTCTTGCACTAAGAGAGCAAAGGTCCAGCTGGATTTGAAAGTCAAGTCATTGAAGTCCCCTGAAATCAATAGGAGTTAGACACCTCAATACTTTTGTGGCTCTGTGGACATCTTCCAGATGGCTATAAATGAGGCCAGCCTTATAGATGACAGAAGATGCTGGTAGAAAAGACAAAGACATTATTTGCTCTTTTAGCCTGAACAGCTACTAAAGAAAATAATTGTTTGTTGTTGACTGTGATGTTGTCTAAAGGGGAAGGGGACCATCTACACTAATATGGTCACCACTTCTACTAAATTGTGATAAATATTGTACAAAGTATGCCTTGTGAGGTATCATTGGAAAAGTTATAATCTGCTGAGTATTGTTATCTTGTTATAACATGTATATCAACATTGTGTGTGGAGTTATAAAATTTTGTTATATGTTTGTAACTCAAACATGTTGAAAGTCTGAGAAACACCCACAGGTTCTCTTCAGGACTAACACAGGATCTGTAAACAAGAGCCTCTGCGTGTCATGCCTAAAGACACCCCAAACAGTACATATGCAGCAGGTGCAAGCAAAAATTTGCAATTTGTATGAAAAACTGATGGCAAAGGATGCACACCATGGAACTGCCTGACCCCAAGACACAGCAAGGATTTTTTTCCAGCAAAAAGGGTCAAGATATAAAAAGGGAGAACAAAGGCCCCTGGCCACCTCTTTCCTACCCCATCTCTGGACTGGTGAATTCTGATGGGAAATTTTGAACAAAAGGACTGAGGTCCCCAAAATTATTTGGGCAACCCAGAGAGACTTATAGAAAACTAGCAGATTTAACATCCCTGCTATCGTTCACCTGTAACATATTTTACCTGCTTTAACCTCTGACTAACTCTCATTTCTAAATCTTTAGTTAGTTTATCAAAGAAATTGGCTGTCAGCATTGTCTTTGGTGTAAGTTCCTGAGCATTCATAGACCTGGGGTAAGTGACTGGCCCCCTGGGGCTGGAAGAACCTAATTTTTGGTTTTAATAACCTTTCATCACAGAAGTCCAGTTTGTCTGGTTGGTGATATAGGCTGGAGTGTCTAAGGGAACTGTCTGTGGCTCCTGGCAAGCTAGTATAGCAATCCAGGAGCACACATTTGTTCTTGGTTTGGTTAAGTCTAATTATAGACTATACCACCAGAGGGAGAGCGTCTGCCCAGTTTTTTGACAGTCTGACGTGAGATTGGCCCTCTCAGCTGTGAGCCATACCAGGCACAGTGACAGTTAGACTCATAGAATAGAATATCAGGATTGGAAGGGACCCCAGGAGGTCATCTAATCCAACCCCCTGCTCAAAGCAGGACCAATTCCCAACTAAATCATCCCAGCCAGGGCTTTGTCAAGCCTGACCTTAAAAACCTCTGAGGAAGGAGATTCCACCACCTCCCTAGGTAACCCATTCCAGTGCTTCACCACCCTCCTAGTGGAAAAGTTTTTCTTAATATCCAACCTAAACCTCCCCCACTGCAACTTGAGACCATTACTCCTTGTTCGGTCGTCTGCTACTACTGAGAACAGTCTAGATCCATCCTCTTTGGAACCCCCTTTCAGATAGTTGAAAGCAGCTATCAAATCCCCCCTCATTCTTCTCTTCTGCAGTCTAAATAATCCCAGTTCCCTCAGCCTCTCTTCATAAATCATGTGCTCCAGCCCCCTAATCATTTTTCTTGCCCTCTGCTGGACTCTTTCCAATTTTTCCACATCCTTCTTGTAACGTGGGGCCCAAAACTGGACACAGTACTCCAGAGGAGGCCTCTCCAATGCCGAATAGAGGGGAATGATCACATCCCTCGATCTGCTGGCAATGCTCCTACTTATACAGCCCAAAATGCCATTAGCTTTCTTGGCAACAAGGGCACACTGTTGGCTCATATCTAGCTTCTCATCCACTATAACTCCTAGGTCCTTTTCTGCAGAACTGCTGCCTAGCCACTCAGTCCCTAGTCTGTAGCAGTGCATGGGATTCTTCCGTCCTAAGTGCAGGACTCCTTGTGGAACCTCATCAGATTTCTTTTGGCCCAATCCTCTAATTTCTCTAGGTCCCTCTGTATCCTATCCCTACCCTCCAGCCTATCTACCACTCCTCCCAGTTTAGTGTCATCTGCAAACTTGCTGAGGGTGCAGTCCATGCCATCCTCCGGATCATTAATGAAGATATTGAACAAAACCGTCTGCAGGACCGACCCTTGGGGCACTCTGCTTGATACCGGCTGCCAGCTAGACATGGAGCCATTGATCACTACCCGTTGAGCCCAATGATCTAGCCAGCTTTCTATCCACCTTATAGTCCAGGGGTCGGCAACGTTTGGCACGCGGCTCGCCAGGGTAAGCAGGCCAGTTTTATTTATCTGCTGACGCGGCAGGTTCGGCCGATCGCGGCCCCCACTGGCCACAGTTCGCCATCCCGGGCCAATGGGGGTGGCGAGAAGCCTCAGCCAGCACATCGCTCGCCCATGCCGCTTCTCGCCGCCCCCATTGGCCCGGGACGGCGAACCGCGGCCAGTGGGAGCCGCCATCAGCCGAATCTGCCGCGTCAGCAGGTAAATAAAGCTGGCCCGGCCCGCCAGGGTGCTTACCCTGGCGAGCCGCGTGCCGAACGTTGCCGACCCCTGTTATAGTCCATTCATCCACCCTATACTTCTTTAACTTGCTGGCAAGAATACTATGGGAGACTGTATCAAAAGCTTTGTTAAAGTCAAGGAATAACATGTCCACTGCTTTCCCTTCATCCACAGAGCCAGTTATCTCCTCATAGAAGGCAATTAGGTTGGTCAGGCATGACTTGCCCTTGGTGAATCCATGCTGACTGTTAGTGATCACTTTCCTCTCCTCTAAGTGCTTCAGAATTGATTCCTTGAGGACCTGCTCCATGATTCTTCCAGGGACTGAGGTGAAGCTGACTGGCCTGCAGTTCCCCGGATCCTCCTCCTTCCCTTTTTTAAAGATGGGCACTACATAGATGAAAGGAGATGCTGGTAGAAAAGACAGAGAGGTCATTTGCTCTTTTAGGCTTGAACAGGTACTAAATCACAGAATTATTTGTTGTTGACAAAGAATCTGGAAGGGTGAATTACATCCAAAATTGTTGCAAAGTGCCTCTCATTCTGTTGTTTGCAATATGTACATCTTCAACTATGCAAAGTTCTGGCCTTGGAAGAGTTCCTACATATGTTTTGTGGGTCAAAGTTAAGGGGTTATTAGAATGTGGAAGGTGAACTTTCACGTCAATATTGGCATTCCCCAGATGTCTACGCTGTGAGGATAATGGAATATTTATTTAAATACAAGGAACTGATTATTTCATAAACTTTAAGGCTTTTTTAAAATTGTAGGTTGTTGGGTTTTTTTTGCATTTTGTGTAAGGATTCTGTGATTTATTTTAGCAAAAACAACGAGGAGTCTGGTGGCACCTTAAAGACTAACAGATTTATTTGGGCATAGGCTTTTGTGGGTAAAAAACCCACTTCTTCAGATGCACACCCACAAAATCTTATGCCCAAATAAATCTGTTAGTCTTTAAGGTGCCACCAGACTCCTCGTTGTTTTTGTGGATACAGACTAACATGGCTACCCCTCTGATTTTAGCAAAGTTTACTCTAAGTTAGCAAAGAAAATGGTGTGGGAATATCCTATTTCTAAGTAGGATAGATGCGGTCTTAGCTGTACAGCAGTACAGCTGTCTAACAATGTCAATGGAAAAAAAATCAATGACTGTTTGAAATCTACCTTCTTCCACTTCATAGTGGAAGGGATAGCTCAGTGGTTTGAGCATTAGCCTGCTAAACCCAGGGTTATGAGTTCAATCCTTGAGGGGGCCATTTAGGGATCTGGGGCAAAAAATTGGTCCTGCTAGTGAAGGCAGGGGACTGGACTTGATGACCTTTCAAGGTCCCTTCCAGTTCTATGAGATAGATAGGTATAGGGGAATGTAACACCCACCCCCCACACGCACGCATTTCGTTCCTGGCTTCCTTTCAGACTAAGCAACATTGCTGCAGTGGGTGATGTCCAATCCGACATTGGCTTCATACTACTAGCAAATTAAATTTGGATTGTTTGGGGAGGGGGGAACCTTCTTATCCACTGCTCTTTCGTGTCACAGTTTGAGGGGGAAGAGGACAAGAAGGGGGACAAAGAAATATCTATCTCAGAAACAAAGAGGCCTTAGTTTAAACCTTTTTGTGTATTCATCAGCATAGGAACACAGCTTTTTTCCCCCCTGAGTTATTAAAAGGTGAGATCTGCATATGAAAAAAATCTCACTGTCAGTTTCTGGAGATAAGTAAAATTCTAGTTCTGCCTAATATTAATAACTGCAGTATTGGGACAAATCTTGCATCCACCAAAAGTTAAAGGGGGCCTGAAAATCTTAGGTTGTAAAAGTTGTGTGTGGCCGGGACCATATTCTATTTTCCATTTGTTGGACACCTTGTAATGAGGTCCTAATATAAGTTGGGCCCACGGGGGGCTACTGTCATCCAAATAATTAATAATAGAGCTAATTGGAAAATTATCAAAACAGTCTTTTGTGGAAAATGTTTCAACAAGCCATTTTTTTTTTTGCAAAATTGTATTAAAATTGGAAAAACATTTTTTTAAATGCCAAAACACTCCAGTGATATATTTTGGCATAAAAAGTTTTGACTTTTCATTTTGAAATGTACTTTATTTTATATTTAAAACAAATTAAAAATAAAAAAGGATCAGCATACAAACAAAACATTTTGATTGACCCAGAATATTTTCCATCCCCCAGAATTTAATTTTGTGACAAATTTCAAAATTTTGGCTTTTTGGCCCAATATGAAATTTTTTTCCCCCAAAATCTGCAAACTTTTTGCAGGATGGGAAATCCATTTTCTGACCAGCTCTAAATAAAAGAAAGTTGATTATTGAAACCTCAGCTTTGGAGGCTCAGCCAGCACCTATGTAGTATCGTCTCTTACGCCATCAGCTTTGCTCCAGAGCTCTATATACAGTGCACCTGGGTGGTTACTGCAATAGAAAAGGAGTATAATTAACTTAGATCAGAGAACCCCAAGGCCATAAGTAAGCCAAGAGATGCAGGGGTGTTGAACCATCATGTGTCAGATGACTGGAAATACAGCATCTGCTTCTAGAGGGCGGGTGCCAGGACAATATGCCAAGAGAGAAAATGCTGATGGCATGAGGGGTGGGTGAGGACTTCCTGTTGTTGTGGTCTATTTGTAGGTGCTGGAATCCCAGTAGTAGAAAACCATGGTAGGACTGGGCATCACTGGGCTTAGTTTGAAGGGAAGCCAGGAATGAAATGCAAGTGGAGGTTGTGACAGGTTTTCCCAGGGTGCAACTTGGAACTGGAGTACCGTTGAGCCCTCTGTCCCTCCAACCTGGGCTTCCTCTCACACTGCGATGCTGAAAAGTCCTAGCCTCTTTAATCTCTTCTCATATGGGACTCATTCCAAACTCCTAATCATTTTAGTTGCCCTTCTCTGAACCGTTTCTAATGCCAGTATATCTTTTGTGAGATGAGACCACCACATCTATACGCAGTATTCAAGATGTGGGCGTACCATGGATTTATATAAGGGCAATAAGATATTCTCCATCTTATTCTCTATCACCTTTTTTCATGATTCCTAACATCCTGTTTGCTTTTTTGACTGCCGCTGCACACTGCGTGGATGTCTTCAGAGAACTATCCACGATGACTCCAAGATCTTTCCTGATTAGTTGTAGCTAAATTAGCCCCCCATCATATTGTATGTATAGTTAGGGTTATTTTTTCCAATGTGCATTACTTTACATTTATCCACATTAAATTTCATTTGCCATTTTGTTGCCCAATCACTTAGTTTTGTGAGATCTTTTTGAAGTTCTTCACAGTCTGCTTTGGTCTTAACTATCTTGAGCAGTTTAGTATCATCTGCAAACTTTGCCACCTCACTGTTTACCCCTTTCTCCAGATCATTTATGAATAAGTTGAATAGGATTGGTCCTAGGACTGACCCTTGGGGAACACCACTAGTTACCCCTCTCCATTCTGAAAATTTACCATTTATTCCTACCCTTTGTTCCCTGTCTTTTAACCAGTTCTCAATCCATGAAAGGACCTTCCCTTTTATCCCATGACAACTTAATTTATGTAAGAGCCTTTGGCGAGGGACCTTGTCAAAGGCTTTCTGGAAATCTAAGTACACTATGTCAACTGGATCCCCCTGGTCCACATGTTTGTTGACCCCTTCAAGGAACTCTAATAGATTAGTAAGACATGATTTCCCTTTACAGAAACCATATTGACTTTTGCCCAACAATTTATGTTCTTCTATGTGTCTGACAATTTTATTCTTTACTATTGTTTCAACTAATTTGCCCGGTACTGACATTAAACTTACCAATCTGTAATTTCTGGGATCACCTCTAGAGCCCTTTTTAAATATTGGCATTACATTAGCTATCTTCCAGTCATTGGGTACAGAAGCTGATTTAAAGGACAGATTACAAACCAGAGTTAATAGTTCCGCAATTTCACATTTGAGTTCTTTCAGAACTCTTGGGTGAATGCCATCTGATCCCGGTGACTTGTTACTGTTAAGTTTATCAATTAATTCCAAAACCTCCTCCAGTGACACTTCAATCTGGGACAATTCCTCAGATTTGTCACCTACAAAGGACTGCTCAGGTTTGGGAATCTCCCTAACATCCTCAGCCCTGAAGACTGAAGCAAAGAATTCATTTAGTTTCTCCGCAATGACTATTGTCTTAAAGTGCTCCTTTTGTTTCTCGATTGTCCAGGGGCCCCACTGGTTGTTTAGCAGGCTTCCTGCTTCTGATGTATTTAAAAAACATTTTGTTATTACCTTTTGAGTTTTGGCTAGCTGTTCTTCAAACTCCTTTTTGGCTTTTCTTATTACATTTTTACACTTAATTTGGCAGTGTTTATGCTCCTTTCTATTTACCTCACTAGGATTTTACTTCCACTTTTTAAAAGATGCCTTTTTATCTCTCACTCCTTGTTTTACATGGTTGTTAAACCACGGTGGCTCTTTTTTAGTTCTTTTACTGTGTTTTTTAATTTGAGGTATACATTTAAGTTGGGCCTCTATTCTGGTGACTTTGAAAAGTGTCCATGCAGCTTGCAGGGATTTCACTCTAGTCACTGTATCTTTTAATTTCTGTTTTATGGCTTCTTCAGCTTGCTTGGGTGGGTCAAGCAGTCTCCATTGTCTATGTGCTATGTCTGAGAAGTCTCCACTGTATACATTTCCTAGGATAGCCCTTGTGAGTGTGGAGTCCCTTTAATAGGCCATCAGCAGCATCTGGCTGCTCCATTGTTGTACCTGAAAGGCTGATTATGGATGTTCCCAACCTCACAACATATTCCAGTAACACACACATAGCAAAACTTCATAATGTCCCATACAATGATAGCACATACCATCCAACAGGTTATTAATGTTTAACAGATCAAGACTTTTAAAATGATACCTCACAAGGCATACTTTGTACACAACATATCATAATTATAGGACAACGGTGAATATGGGGGTTCCAGGGTGCTGCTTTGAGGGATAGCATGCCACAGAAGTCACATTTTCTTATGGGCTGGAAGAAAGTAGATTCCAAACAGGTCATTGACTTTTTCACTGATGCTGCAGGTTATTCACTCGGGCATGTGTGGCTAATTGACACATCCCTGAAGATAAGGGAAGTGGGAGACGCCCTCAGGAAAGGGAACTAGAGTCTGGGACAAATAGATCATAAAGTAGCATCCCTAAAAGGCAGCCAACATGGGGGAGGAGACAGAGGTCTTTATCTATATTCAAAGATGCACTGTTTTAACTAAATGAATTATTTTAAACCTATTTAGTTAAGCTGGTGCAAAATACAGTGTGAATACCCTTAACTGGATTTAAACCAGGTTTATATCAATTTACCTGAAGTTGATTCCTTACCAAAATCTATAAAAGTCAGGTTTAAATTGTATTAAGAGTTGGGGGAGATTGTGTTTGAAGCAGTCTTAACTGAATCAATTAAAAAAAAGAAAAGAATGACACCATAAGTTAAAAATCTTTCAGTAGAAACAAGACCATAGGCTGGTGTTTATGATGTGCTGGTAATAAAAAAAAGGGTAACTTTGACCTTGTAGGCAGAGTATGTAAAGTGCAGGTTTCTCTCACTTAGAGCCACTATCCAGTAAGAGCAAATCTTTGTTCTGGCTGTGATACTGTAACATCTCTGTGACGGGGTTGGGACTCACCACTGCAGCGCCTCCCGCTGGTTGCTCAAGGAATTAGCTCTGTCCTCTGTGGGGCGCCCTCTGCGGGTGGTGTCCCATCCGTCATCTGCTCCCCTGTTGGTGTCCGGACCTGCGTTGCTCCCTGCTCGGCAGCATCCTCTTCAGGACACTGCCCTCCGGCAGTGCCCACTGCTCCAGTCTCACCCCCTTCCAGGGGGTCTGGTGTTATCAGCAGTCCTCTCTCTGCACCTGTTCTAGTGGCCGGCTACAGCCTCACAGTCTAGCCCCTTTGTCACAGTGGCCAGCCACAGCCTGTATCAGGCCACGCTCCTCCTTAGCCAGGTGTAGTACAAGGGGGAAGGGGGGGACCCAGGCCCACCTGCTACTCTGAGTCCCAACCCAGGGACCCTCTAGCGGCAGCCTCCCTGCCCTTCTTCTCTCCCCTTGTCAGACTTTGGCCCTGTGCACCCGCTCATCCCTTTGTAGCAAGGCCCGCAGCCTGGGGTTTTCCTTGGCTGGAGCTCCCCCAGCTTCTTCTGCCCTTCCCCAGCACTGCTCTGTCCAAGGTACTGGTCTCCTGCTCCAGAGACAGACCTTCCCCCATGAAGGTCTGGGACAGACTACCAGGGCTGCCCAGAGGATTCAGGGGGCCTGAGGCAAAGCAATTTTGGGCGCCCCTTCCATAAAAAAAAAAGTTGCAATACTATAAAATACTATATTCTCGTGGGGGTCCCTGCGGCCCCGGGGCAAATTGCCCCACTTGCCCCCCCTCCCCCCCCGGGTGGCCCTGGGAAAAATAAACATTTAAAAACCTTCCACATCTCAGCACAAACCCAGTTTTGAGAAAACTTCTTTTCAAGTCACCTTTACAAGGTATCACTGGTTCTCAGCATCAGCTAGTGCTAAAAGGCACTAAAGCTCATTAAAAGGGTTGGACAAATATTTTCGGTCAAAACTTTTTTTGGATCGAAAACTAGGGGTTTTTAAAAAGCAGAAAAAAATCACGGACAATGTCTGCTTTCCTTCAAAATTTATTGTGGTTTTTTTAATTGAAAAGCTGAAATTAGTCTGCCAAAACCTGAACATGGTTTGGGGTTTCAGAAGTGTGTGGCCAAATATTTGCTGCTTGCTGTGTTTGATTGTTTAAAGAAACAATAAAAAAATTCTGCTTAAAAAAATCCAAAACTTTTGAACCACCTCAGCTTGTGACCAAACGCCTGAGCTCATCCAGTCAGAGATTTTTCTAGGTTTCTGATACTCTGCTGGCTTCCTTGACTCATATCTGTCTCCATAACTTTGGGTTCATTTAGGTTAGAACATAAGAATGGCCGTACTGGGTCAGACCAAAGGTCCATCCAGCCCAGTATCCTATCTACCGACAGTGGCCGCTCCTGGGTTACTGCTGCCTCTCCCCTCTCTCGGAGCCTCAGTGCGTCGCGTCCAGGAGCTGCCCTGGCCCCTAGACAGTGCTGCAGTGGCGTGGTTCTGGCGGGACCGGAGCTCACAGCCCCGCCCCCTTACCACGCGGCTCTGACTCAGTGGGAGGAGCTCAGGCCCCGCCGGAGCCACGCCGCTGCAGCGCTGTCCAGGGCCGCTCCTGATGCGGCGCACTGAGGTGCCGGGGGATGGGGGAAGGCGGAGGCGGGGCCCCCTACAGGGCCCGGGGCCTGTGGCAAATTGCCCCATTTGCCCCCTCCTCTGGGCAGCCCTGCAGACTACCTGCTCCTCTCCTAGGCAGCCTTTATATAGGGCCTAGCCTAGCCCTGATTGGCTGGCTCTAATCTCGGCCCTGATTGGCTCTCAGTAGGCCTTTCTCTAACTGGCTGCTGGCCTGCGCAGCCGCTCTGGCCTACTCTAGCCCTCTCTCTCAAGGGGGTGGGGCAGCCGCCCCACCACAATCTCTTTTTGCTTTCTGATCAGTTGTGTCCCGCTGTGTCACTCACATGACTGATTGTGCCACAGTGTGTCAGGACAAAGCAGCATCACACTATGTGATATGATGCACGCAGCATGGCGGGAAGTGACAGCTGAGTGTCAGAAGAAGAGAGATTCATTTTTGAATCTATTATTTATTGTCAGTGGGTATTGTAATCTGAGTGAAGCCAATGAATAGAATCAGAACGGACAGGTAGGCATCTGTATGTCATTATCACCAGGGTTAAAAGGAGACTCTTGGGGAATTCAGAGCTTTTTGTGTCGTTTCTCTTTTTTAACTCTGTATTCTTTGTAATACTATTAAACACATCTTAAAACAAACCAATCTGCATCTACTTTAAGGTCAGCAGGGACCATTATGGTCATCAAACATAATAGAGGTCAGAGAATTTCGGAGGCTGGAATCATTGGATGATTGACCTGGAACATGTCTCTTAGAAAGATGTCCAATCTTGATTTCAAATGATAGAGAATCCACACAGCCAGAGCTGAGTTAATAACAGATTTTTCAGTTTGCCAAATTGTTTCGGAGCAAATCAAAAATGAATTTTTGGCAAATCAAACAGTTGGAAAAAATTTAATTTTGGGTTGAATGAAACATTTTGTTTTGACCAAATCAAAATGTTTCATTGTAGTTTTGACCATTTAAAATGTTTGTTTTTTAAATAAAATTAAAGGAAAATAGTTTTGGACTGAAAAAAAATCAAAACATTTCATTTTGGAACTGTCAAAACAAAACATTTTTATTTTTTCCAATTTATTTAACTATTTTACTGTAACAATCCAGACACAAATTCCTGAAATACTTTATCTGCATTTTCACCAAAAAAAGGTGGCTGACAAATGTTGCCCAGCACTAAGCACAACCCTGCTAAAAATGTGCACCCTATCTCCAATCTCAATTTGACTAATTTCATCTTCCAGCCCCTGGATCTTGTTAGACCTTGTTCTGCTAGACCAAAGAGCCCTCTAGTATCGAGAAGCTCCTCTTTCTGTTGGTATTGTAACCTTCTGTTGAATAAACTAAATAGATTGAGCTTCTTAAGCATCTCACTGTAACGCAGGTTTCCCAGACCTCTGATCATTCTTGTGGCTCTTTTTTGGAACACATTCCAGGCTTTTAACATCCATTTTAACATCCTGATAGTAATGGGCTCACAAATGCCATATCCAAAGGGAATACCACACAAATCTGAAAAAAATGTCCAAGATACTTGAAATCCCGAAAAAGTTCCCATTCAGATTAAAATACTTTAGGTAAATCAAAATGTGGGGCTTGTGTGACATAAAGCTGTATTACCAGCAGCTATTTAGTTTTGTTAAGGTGAAGAGCAATAGTTATGAACCCAAGAGGTAATGTTGCAAATATCAGTATTTTCCTCAGAGAGCAATAAATCCTGATTTTCAATGTCATGAAGAAGAAAACACTATCTGCATTGTTATGTACATTCTGAATAGATCTGGAAATCTCTCCATTAAGGCCACACATTTTATAAGCGTAACATTTCTAAACTTCTAATGTCACTCTACTCACTACAGGGAATGACACAAGACAGATATTTTGGTGGGAGATTGTAGCACAGCGCAGACTCACCCCTGCGGCGCCTCCTACTGGTCGTCCTCGGGAATTAGCTCTTTGACCCAGGAGCGCCCTCTGCAGGCCGGTGATCCGCTTGCTGTTGGCCCCCGTGTCCCTCCCAGGACCCCGGTGCTCTTATCCCAGGGTTCTGCCTCCTGCAGTACCCCACAGTCTTACTGGGTTTCCCCACCCCAGGGGAACCCCCACTCCATATCCCCACGTCGCCTCAGTCATGGCTACTGCCAGTCTCCGTTTAGCCCCCGTGCCCTGGGGCAGACTGCAGTCTATCAGCCGATCATCACAGGCAACAGGGGGTTTGGACTGGCTGCTTTTACCCACCCTCCGGCTGCCCCTCTGCAAACCCAATGCCCAGGGCCGGAGCGGGTGCTCACCCTGCTACAGAGATCTATCCAGATTTTATTTGCTGTGACTGGGAATTGATCTACTTTACCTGTAATCAAATACTGCATTTGAACAAATGTGTTACAAATTACAGTTTCACCAGATCAGCAACCCTGTTGTCCTGTGTGATTTCAGCTCCAAGTCTCGATTCATTGTTGTAGGCTGAGGTGACATTTTCCTTCAGCTAGGACTGTATAAAGGAGAGACTGTATAAACTGTATAAAATCAGTTTGGAGTTGCCTGCAATTATATGTCTGTTGATTGAAAAAGTAAGAGGGAAGTGAATAGTATCTTACAAATGAAATCACAAAGCTGGGGAATCATAAAAAGTGGCTTATTTTCAACCTGGAGTTTAACTTTAAATTGTTCAAGACACATGAATTAGTTGACCTGGAGGGAGGGCTGTCCCTATGGGGGGTGTGGGGTCCAGAGCGGAAGTGATGGATTCGTCTCTTCTGGGACTGACCGCGCCGAACAATCACACCAGGCCGCGGGGGCCCCCCAAAGCTTGGGGCCTGGAGCGGTCGCCCCAATTTGCCCTACCCAAGGGATGGCTCTGCCTGGAAGCAACCTGCAAAAGCTTTAACCCCTTTGACTCTCCAGAGTCTGGAAAATCTTGGGCCAGATTCTGATTGTCACAGTTGAGGACCACTGGGGCTTATGGCTCTCAGCTGTTCTCTCTCTTGGGCAGAGAGCAGGTGTTTTACCAGGCTGCACAGTTCCCAGCCTACACTGTGTTATTCCAGCAAGCCAGATTGCCTAACCAGGCCGGCGTCTTGGCTTTGCTTACTCTTCGAAGGCTCTGAATTGCATAACCGCCCACAGTTACTAGTTACACACAGCTCTATCTAAGCAAGCACATTTATTCTTTACATTACAGTAAAAATGTATTAAAAATAAAAAAAGAATCTACACATAAGCTCACCAGAAATCACCCTGTCCCCTAAGCTCCAGGATGGGCTCTGGTAGGAGTCAGTCTTCCAAATCCCATCCAAGGGTTTTTTCCTGTGATTACAAGTCTATGGCAGCCTGTGGCTGGTGGACAAGAAACCTAAAGATCTGCAGAGTGCAGCTCAGCTGGCTGATGAGTGTGTAGACAGCAGGTTGGGATATGGAAGTGGTCCATGTTAAGCAAAATGCCAACGTTATAGCCAATACTTTGTCATGGAGAGGGGGGCCCGAACTTCCCCAGGTCACTGGCTGAAGTGACCATGCTCAGTTCAGTCTTATGGGGGAGAGAGGTGACAAAGTGGGAGGGTTTTTCTTACTGTTTTGCATGAATACTGTGCGTGCCTCAGTTTCCCCTGTGTGTTACACAAATACCTAGGTGGAGGGACAAGGGGGTGTGATTTTTGATGAGACCCTAGTGGGCAGATGTGGCTGCCTCTAGCTGCCTGCATGTAGAGAATGGCCAAAGTACTCCGTAACCTGGCAACAGATAGTCAAGGGCTTCTCACCAAGAGCCAGCTGGCTGTGACAAGTTCGAGCAAGGAGAGGGGTGGAGACCAGGTGGTCCTTTTGCCTGGGAAATGAGAAAAAGGAGAGAGGAGGGGCAACAGCTGTGTATGAGGCTGGGCTGCTGGAAGCTTGGCAGTCTTCTGGCTTGGGACTCAGGGGGGAGGACTCTGCGTCCTCCGCGATGGATTTTATTGAATGTTCCTGCTTTCTGTGCTAACAAGATCTGTCCTACACTGTATTCCCGACAACTAATAAACTCTTCTATTTTACAACTGCTGACCGCAGAAGTGGGGTGTGAGACTGGTTGGGTCACAGAAACCCCCTTGGGACTGCCACCTGATGTGCTAGGACTACCTCTGAGCCCGTTTTCCCTGCCAGCTTGGGACTTCAGTGCCTTGTCTTGTTGAGCCAGACATGCTAGCCTGCTGCAAACACAGACCCAGGTGTGAACCATGCCCCCCAAAAGCTGCAGGCTTAACTGAAAACAGCTTAAGAAGTGCTCCGGTCTCCAACACTCAGGCCTGGTCTACACTACGATTTTAGGTTGAATTTAGCAGCGTTACCTCGATTTAACCCTGGACCCGACCACACGACGAAGCCCTTTTTTTCGACTTAAAGGGCTCTTTAAATCGATTTCTTTACTCCACCTCCGACGACGGGATTAGCGCTGAAATCGGCTTTGCTGGGTCGAATTTGGAGTACTGTGGACGCAATTCGACGGTATTGGCCTCCGGGAGCTATCCCAGGTTGCTCCATTGTGACCGCTCTGGACAGCACTCTCAACTCAGATGCACTGTCCAGGTAGACAGGAAAAGGCCCGCGAACTTTTGAATTTCATTTCCTGTTTGGCTAGCATGGCAAGGTGCGGGTGAGTGCAGATCTCATAAGCAGAGGTGACCATGATGGAGTCCCAGGATCGCCAAAGAGCTCCAGCATGGACCGAACGGGAGGTACGGGATCTGATCACCGTATGGGGAGACGAATCCATGCCAAAACATTAGAAAAAGTCTCAAAGGGCATGAAGGACAGAGGCCATAACAGGGACGCAAAGCAGTGCTGCATGAAAATTAAGGAGCTCAGGCAAGCCTACCAAAAAAACAGAGAGGCAAACGGCCGCTCCGGGTCAGAGCCCCGAACATGCCGCTTCTATGATGAGCTGCATGCCATTCTAGGGGGTGCAGCCACCAGTATCCCAACCCTGTGCTTTGACTCTGTCAATGGAGAAGCATGCAACAAGGAAGCAGGTTTTGGGGACGAGGAAGATGATGATGAAGAGATTGAAGATAGCTCACAGCAAGGAAGTGGAGAAACCGGTTTCCCCAACAGCCAGGATATGTTTTTCACCCTGGAACTGGAGCCAGTAACCCCCGAACCCACCCAAGGCAGGCTCCCGGACCCTGAAGGCGGAGAAGGGACCTCTGGTAAGTGTACCTTTGTAAATATTACACATGGTTTAAAAGCAAGCATGTTTAATGATTAATTTGACCCGGCATTCGCGGCCAGTACAGCTACTGGAAAAGTCTGTTAACGTGTCTGGGGATGGAGCGGAAATCCTCCAGGGACATCTCCATAAAGCTCTCCTGGATGTATTCCCAAAGCCTTTGCAAAAGGTTTCTGGGGAGGGCAGCCTTATTCCGTCCTCCATGGTAGGACACTTTACCACGCCAGGCCAGTAGCATGTAGTCTGGAATCATTGCATAACAAAGCATGGCAGCGTATGGTCCTGGCGTTTGCTGGCATTCAAACAACATCCGTTCCTTATCTCTCTGTGTTATTCTCAGGAGAGTGATATCATTCGTGGTCACCTGGTTGAAATAGGGTGATTTTATTAAGGGGTCATTCAGAGGTGCCCGTTCCTGCTCGGCTGTTTGCCTGTGGCTGAACAGAAATGTTCCCCGCTGTTAGCCACACGGTGGGGGGAGGAGTGAAGCGATCATCCCAGAGAATTGGGTGTGTGTGTGTGTGTGGGGGGGTTATTTGGGTTTGTGCTGCATGCTAACCCGCAAACCGCAGCCCCTCCTTTTAAATTGCCAACCCATTTTAAATGGCCAACCCAACAGTGCTTGGTATGGGAAATGAGGGCGCTGCTGTTTGAAACCATTCCCACATGTTATGAAGGTTAAAGAAGCCAAAAGACTGTGGCTTACCATGGCTGCCTGCAAGCCGAATTCTGTTGCCTGGCACTGGCATGAGTGATCTCTCACACCAAACTGGCAGGCCCTCAATATAAGAGGCAAAATCCGACCTTGTAATGGAAGCACATGTGCTATGTAATGTGAACAGCAAAGTTTAACGTGAAAGAGTCTACCCATTGTTCTCTAAAATGTGTCTTTTTAACTACCACTCTCCCTTTTCCTCCACCAGTTGCAAATGTTTCTCCTTCGCAGAGGCTAGCGAAGATTAGAAGGTGAAAAAAATGCACTCAGGATGAAATGTTCTCTGAGCTCCTGCTGTCCTCCCACACTGACAGAGCACAGCAGAATACATGGAGGCAGACAATGTCAGAGTGCAGGAAAGCACAATATGAACTCGAGGAGAGGTGGCGGGCTGAAGAGAGTAAGTGGTATCAGCTTGCTGACAGAAGGCACGAGTCAATGCTCAGGCTGCTGGAGGATCAAACTCATATGCTCCAGTGTATGGTCAAGCTGCAGGAAAGGCAGCAGGAGCACAGACCGCCGCTACAGCCCCTGTGTAACCAACAGCCCTCCTCCCCAAGTTCCATAGCCTCCTCACCTAGATGCCCCAGAACGCGGTGGGGGGACCTCCGGCCACCCAGCCACTCCATCCCAGAGGATTGCCCAAGCAACAGAAGGCTGGCCTTCAATAAGTTTTTAAGTTTTAAAGTGCAGCGTGGCCTTGTCCTTCCCTTCTCCCCCACCCCACCCGGCGCTTCCCTCCTCCCCCACCCCTCCCGGGCTACCTTGGCAGTTATTCCCTTATTTGTGTGATGAATTAATAAAGAATGCATGAATGTGAAGCAACAATGACTTTATTGCCTCTGCAAGCGGTGATCGATGGCAGGAGGGGAGGGTGGCTAGCTTACAGGGAAGTAGAGTGAACCAAGGGGGAGGGGTTTTCATCAAGGAGAAACAAACAGAACTTTCACTCCGTAACCTGGCCAGTCATGAAACTGGTTTTCAAAGCTTCTCTGATGCGCACCGCGCCCTCCTGTACTCTGCTAACTGCCCTGGTGTCTGGCTGTGCGTAATCAGCAGCCAGGCGATTTGCCTCAACCTCCCACCCCGTCTCCCCCTTACTCTCACAGATATTGTGGAGCACACAGCAAGCAATAATAACAATGGGAATATTGGTTTCGCTGAGGTTCTATCCAAGTCAGTAAACTGTGCCAGCGCACTTTCAAACGTCCAAAGGCACATTCTACCACCATTCCGCACTTGCTCAGCCTGTAGTTGAACAGCTCCTGACTACTGTCCAGGCTGCCTGTGTATGGCTTCATGAGCCACAGTGTAAGGAGTCGGACTCACCCCTGCGGCGCCTCCTGCTGGTTACTCCGGGGAATCAGCTCAATCCAGCCTCCAGAGCGCTCTCTGCAGGCCGGTGATCTGCCTGGTCATGACTTCTGGCCCCCATGTCCCTGCCAGGACCCCTGTGCCTTTATCTGGGGGGCCCTCTGGCAGAAGCCCTTGATCTAGGTTTCCCCTCCCCAGGGAACCCCCACCCACTATCCCTACCTTGCCTCAGGATAAGGGCACTGCCAGTCTCCAACTAGCCCCCGCTCCCTGGGGCAGACTGCAGTATAGGCCACTCACCATCGGCAAGGTTGGGTTTGGACCTGCTGCCTTGGCCTAGCCCTGGGCTGCCCTCTGCAACCCCCAGTACCCCTTGGCCTTCTCCTAGGCCGCAGCCTGGGGCTTTCCAGGCTGGAGCTCCCCAGCCCTGTTCCACTCAGCTACCTTGTCTCTGCTCCCTGCAGCCAGGCCCTTCTCTCTCTAAGTGTAGAAAGAGACTTTGTCTGAGCTCCTGGCTCCCTGCCTTTATAGGGCCAGCTGAGTCTGTTTGGGGTGTGGCCCCAGCTGCAGCCACTTCCCCCCGAATCAGCTCAGCCTTCCCTGCCCCAGCCGTCACCCAGTGCTGTTCCAAACCCCTCAAGGCAGGAGCGGGTGTCCACCCCGCTACAGAGCGTGCTCAGTGTCCTCTGTGGCTGCCTTGCTGGCTGGAGCTCTCCTTCCTTCTCCACTCCACCTGCCTTGCTGGCTGGAGCTCTCCCTTCTCCCTTACTTCCCTGGCCTGCTGCTGGCTAGAGCTCCTTCCCTGGGCTGCTGCTGTTGCCACCCCTACTGAGTGAGGGGTGGGTGGTGGGGGGGCCTTGCCAGCCAGCCCCCCCCCACCATCTCTGGAGGGAGACACCAGGACCCCACTTTCACCATCACTGCTACCACCTGTGGGGGGTCTTTCCTGCCTGGCTGCCAGGGTTGCTGGAGCTGCTGCTGCTGCCGCTGCTGCGTGTGTCCTGGGGAGCTGCTGGAGCCTGGAGGTGGAAGAAGAGGACTACGTAAACCATCGGCTGCTGGGGGAGCGCACGGGACTCTGGAGACCACTGTGGAGGGGGCCATTCAGGACTGAGTACTTTTCGAACTGTGCTTTAGTGGTGGGGGTCTAGACTGTGTTAGTGGGGACACAGGGGGTGTGGCGTGGAGCCTGCCCCCTGGTCCATCTGTGCCCCCCCCCCCCAAACCCCCACCACCACCGTTGCCCCCTCCACCACCCCCACAGCCCATTCACCATCTGCCTCCGCTCCTGCCTCTGAGACTTTGCTGCTCTCCTGAACTGCCACGCCCTACTGACATCGTTTGGGCCTGCAGCGGCAGGCAGCCGCACATTGACTTTCCACAAGCGCTCGTGGGC
>NW_020664609.1:1082878-1083071 GCF_002925995.2 Terrapene triunguis | reverse complement strand
CCCCCCCCCAGCTTTAGTTTGTTTGCCTGCCCCGCCCTTTTCCCTCTGCAGTTTAGTTTGGTTGTCCCACCCCAGCCCTGCGGTTAGCCCCTTGGTTCTTCTGCCCCATTCCCAGCCTAGTTGTTCCCTTTCCTTTGTGCCCCCCATTGCCCTGATTGACCCCCCCTCGTGTGCCCATGCCCCCTCCCATGCG
>NW_020664609.1:1053079-1072878 GCF_002925995.2 Terrapene triunguis | reverse complement strand
GCCGGCCTATTGGCATTTTAACAATAGTTTGCTGGAGGATGTGGGCTTCGTGGCGTCCTTCCGGGAGTTCTGGCTGGTCTGGCGAGGGCAGCGGCGTGCCTTTCCCTCGGCACGGCGATGGTGGGACCTAGGAAAGGTGCGCGCCCGGCTCTTCTGCCGCGACTACACCCGACCCCCCTTAGGCTGGGGGGAGGATCCTTTAGCACTTCCCGGAACCCAATAGGTACACACAGCATTAAGGGACAGGCTGGGTCCCCAAGGATAACTATAGGCATTTCAACATCCCCAACGGTTATTTTCTGGTCTGAGAAGAAAGTCCCTTCCTGCAGCTTTTGAAACAGACCAGAGTTCCTGAAGACGCGAGCGTCATGTACCTTTCCCGGCCATCCCACGGTGATATTGGTGAAACGTCCCTTGTGATCCACCAGTGCTTGCAGCACCATTGAAAAGTACCTCTTTCGGTTTATGTACTCGCTGGCTTGGTGCTCCAGTGCCAAGATAGGGATATGAGTTCCGTCTATCGCCTCACCACAGTTAGGGAATCCCATTGCAGCAAAGCCATCCACTATGACCTGCACATTTCCCAGAGTCACTACCCTTGATATCAGCAGCTCTTTGATTGCGTTGGCTACTTGGATCACAGCAGCCCCCACAGTAGATTTGCCCACTCCACATTGATTCCCCACTGACCGGTAGCTGTCTGGCGTTGCAAGCTTCCACAGGGCTATCGCCACTCGCTTCTCAACTGTGAGGGCTGCTCTCATCTTGGTATTCTGGTGCTTCAGGGCAGGGGAAAGCAAGTCACAAAGTTCCATGAAAGTGCCCTTACGCATGCGAAAGTTTCGCAGCCACTAGGAATCGTCCCAGACCTGCAACACTATGTGGTCCCACCAGTCTGTGCTTGTTTCCTGGGCCCAGAATCGGCATTCCATGGCATGAACCTGCTCCATTAACACCATGATGTGCACATTGCCGGGGCCCGTACTTTGTGAGAAGTCTGTGTCCTCATCATTCTCATCACCGCGCTGCCGTCGCCTCCTCGCCTGGTTTTGCTTTGGCAGGTTCTGGTTCTGCATATACTCCAGGATAATGTGCGTGATGTTTATAGTGCTCATAATTGCCGTGGTGATCTGAGCGGGCTCCATGATCCTAGTGCTATGGCGTCTGGTCTGAAAAAAGGCGCAAAACAATTGTCTGCCGTTGCTCTGATGGAGGGAGGAGCAACTGACGACATGGCTTACAGGGAATTAAAATTAACAAAGGGGGTGGCTTTGCATCAAGGAGAAACACAAACAACTGTCACACAGAATGGCCCCCTCAAGGATTGAATTCAAAACCCTGGGTTTAGCAGACCATTAATTTCACAGAGGGAGGGATGGAGGGAGGCAGGAAGCAAATGAATACAAAACAAATCGGGTCTATTTCTTGTTTTGATCCACTCCATCTATCTTTTACATTTTAGGCTGGCAGCAGACGGTGCAGTGTGACTGCTAGCCATCGTCATCTCCTGGCTGCTCGGCAGAAGATGCGAATGACCTGGCTGAGTCACTCCCATGTCTGCCCAGGCGCCCCTGACCGACCTCACCGAGTTTGGCTAAAAGAGCACCCAGGAATATGACGACGACGGCTACCAGTCGTAATGCACCGTCTGCTGCCAAAAGGCAATGAGCTGCTGCTGTGTAGCAGTGCAGTGCCACGTCTCTCTAGCACCCAGGAGACGTATGGTGACGGTGAGCTGAGCGGGCTCCATGCTTGCCATGGTATGGCGTCTGCACAGGCAACCCAGGAAAAAAGGCGCAAAACGATTGTCTGCCGTTGCTTTCATGGAGGGAGGGAGGGGGGGCCTGATGACATGTACCCAGAATGACGCGCGACACTGTTTTTGCCCTATCAGGCATTGGGATCTCAACCCAGAATTCCAATGGGTGGCGGAGACTGTGGGAACTGTGGGATAGCTACCCACAGTGCAACGCTCCGGAAGTCGACGATAGCCTCAGTACTGTGGACGCAGTCCGCCGACTCAATGCACTTAGAGAATTTTGTGTGGGGGGACACACAATCGACTGTATAAAAACGACTTCTAAAAAACCAACTTCTATAAATTTGTCCTAATTTTCGTAGTGTAGACATACCCTCAGATACCCAGTTCCCAATGGGATTCAAACCCCAAATAAATACATTTTACTCTGTATAAAGTTTATACAGGGTAAACTCATAAATTGTTCACCCTCTATAACACTGATAGAGAGATATGCACAGCTGTTTGCGCCCCCAGGTATTAATACTTGCTCTAGGTTACTTAATAAGTAAAAAGTGATTTTATAAAAAGTAGGATTTAAGTGATTCCAGGTAATAGCAGACAGAACAAAGTAAATTACCAAGCAAAATAAAACAAAAGCACGCAAGTCTAAGCCTAATACAGTAAGAAACTAAATGCAGGCAAATCTCACCCTCAGAGATGTTCCAATAAGCTCCTATTACAGACTAGACTTCCTCCTAGTCTGGGTCCAGCAATTACTCACACCTCTGTAGTTACTGTCTGTTGTCAGACACCACCGGTGTGGTGCTCTGCTCTGTTCAATGTTGATAACAGTCGGCTGCATGCGTGTGTTCCCTCTGTGTGCTGCCCCGGCTCTGCAGATCGCTGACACAGCAGACCCCGAGAGAACCCCCAAAGACCACAGACTTCGATAAGGTATGAAGGCACCCGGCCAGGTTTATTGTCAAACAAAACAGTCTCTAGCTCCCAGGATCAGATGTCTACAGTTCTGCTAGTACATATGTGCTCCCTGACAATGGACACAGCTCAGTCAGTGGTGGGACACTCCACTGCCCCCTAGGCTGGACAAAGATATCCACTCAGGGGTGCATTCTTATACACAGGTACAAACAAGTTACAGATCACTCCTGACATATTGAGGTACAACCCCTCTACGTAGCAAGGTACAACCCCTCTATGCAGTAAGGTGCCGCCTCTCACCTTGTACATGTTGGTTCAAACAAAACAACTCTATCCATCATATTACCCTTTTGACCCCTGTCTTTAGGATGGGTCAGCCTGTTCCTTGTTATCTGTGTGGAATATGCAAATATGCAAATGTTCTGATATCTAGTGTCCAGTACCTTTTAGGTATGTCTCTTTCCGCAGCATTAGCCCTTCCTTGTCAGCTTCTGTGAGCAGGGCCTGCCTCTGGCTCACAGCTTAACTTTGCTTTATGTTAGCAAAGTCTTGACCATTACTTTAGTTCAGGCCTGAGGCCTCATACCGGGCCTCTGATAAGGGTTTATGTTTCAGGGCCTCATCATACTACACTGTCCTTTGTTCCAGTTTCTTTCAGGCATCCTTTGGGGTGGAGAGACTATCTCTTGAGCCATCTGAAGACAAAATGGAGGGGTTTCCAGGGGCTTATATAGTCTCTTTTGTGGGTGGAAACCCCTCTCTCCCCCCTGTGTAGAATCACAGCTACAAGATGGAGTTTTGGAGTCACATGGGCAAGTCATATGTCCATGCATGACTCAGTTCTTTACAGGCCAACGCTATTGCCCACATGCTAGTTTGAAAGTTCCCAGGAAAGCTCAGATGTGGATTGGCGTCTATCAAAGTCCATTGTCAGCTAAGTACTCCCAATTACTTGAATAACCCCTTCACACTATGTTGACCAAATCTGTCTTACGTGCTTCCTACAGCAAACACTTTAAATACAAGCACAGAGCCAACGCTCATAACTTCAGATACAAAAATAATACATGCATACAAATAGGATGAATACATTCAGTAGAGCATAACCTTTGAAAGATATGTTACATGGTATATGTAGCATAAACATATTCCAGTTATGTCATATTTACATTCATAAGCATATTTCTATAAAGCATTATGGGGTGCAACATCACAGGGTGCATGGCCCCTTTGGAGGCATGTAAGTCTTCCCTAGGTGTCCCATCCAGGTGGACTTAGTGCAGGGACTCATGGGTTGAATAGGGGGCTGAATGCGCCGAGGTCAGACCCAGGAAGCGCCGAAGCTGAACGGGCTTCTTGCCCTGGTGAAATAGTGCCCTGAGGGGGACATGCTGCCCCAGAGTCTTGGCTGATTTCCTTCAGAGCGGTTCCAGAGCACCGAGACTGTGACTCCGTGACAGATATCTTTCTAGAGGCCTTAGAGAACCTGCACACTGGTAGCCCTGTGGAGAAGAATCTATCTTGCATCAGTTGTTTTTGTTCATGCCAGAGACATGGAACTCAAGAATGCAGCATAAGACTAAATTGAAGATTGTACGAGCTCTGAACCCATAATAACATGGACCATGATGTCCATTTTCCACAGACAGCTGTAAAATGTTGTGTTTAACCAAGTGAACCCTCTTTTCCAAGCAGCCAAAAAACATAATAAAGCTTGGAATAGAAGCCAGGTAACAACATGGTTTCAGACCAGGATGCTCACATGTTACACAAACTGGCATGAGTCCATTTAAAAAGAAATAAGACTAGAGTATCAGATGTGGGTGCACAGTGGCAGGCAGATTTGGTGGACATGCAACGGTGGTTTTAAGTACAGCTTAATGATGATAGACATTCTGTCTAAGCATGGCTGGGCCTTAGCCCTAAAAGACAGGGCAGAAGGCGCAGTATCTGAGGCCTTTAGAACTATTTTGATGAAACACAAATATACCCCTAAGATTACAGACTGATCATGGAAAAGAATTTTTAAACAACTTTAAGCAAATTATTAAAATGGCGTAAGAGTGGCCATTTTGTTACTAATGATGTTATGGCGGGGATCGTGGAGCAGTTTAACAGAACTGTAAAATCTAAGATGTGGTGCTATTTTATGATCTGCAACACCTTTTGCTACTTTGATGTGTTCCCGCAGTTTAAAAGGAATTACAGCCATACCATAGCATGCCAAACCTGTTGAGGTTAACCTCTCAGAATCTGAAGATGTGGAAACGGTTTATGGAGTCAGTTTTAATATAAAGCAGTGTCCCCATTTAGGTAAGCACCCATTTTAGACATATATATCCTCAGACGGTTCCTACTCCTGATATCCCTCAGCCCCTCAATATTTTATACCCAATTCACCTACTATGCGGCTCCATGGTTCAAATAGTGTGACACAGGCTCCCCAGTCTCTTATGAGGCCTCCCCTTCCATGGGTTCAGACAGTGGGTGGGCATCACACTTGTCAGATGGCCTAGGGTCTCTTGGACAGGTTCCAGAGTCTCCAGCAGTGGCTGGCCCAAAGTGATCCCCTCCTGCTCCTCCGAGATGTTGCTAATGTAGCGCTTTCCCTGCAAGTCCCCAAGCACTGTCAAAGCTGAAACGAATTCGGTTGTTCTCACAGGGGTGGTGACAGAGTCCATGTTTCCTTTCTCAAAACATGTTGTTTAAACAAGATGGCCCCTTTCATACCTAAAAGGCTTGAAGACTTCCAGGGTGCTACTACTAAGCAGTCAATGGGTTAGCGTTAGATGCCAGATTTCTGGCCTAGAGACCCTCTCCATTTGGCCTGGGGCTTGGTGGTCCCACCACCCACAAGGCCCCACCAATTGTTTCACACTCCTAATTGGGTCTGTGTAGAGGCCTAGATTGAGACAAACTGGCAGAGGGGAGCATAGTCAGGCTGCAGGAGGAGTCATGGGGGCTGGCTCACCCCCAGAAGTAAAAGCAAACACATGTGGCATGTGCCCTGGTCAGTGGGGTCTCAGAAGACAGAGAGTTGTGATTTCTGGACCCATCTCAGTGTTAACTGGTCAAGGGGAGGAGAGATGCTACCATTGGAAGTCCTGACTTCACCCCAATGCATGCTTAGGGGCAGGACCTATGTCACACCCCTCTTAGCACCACCCCGACCAATCAGCGCTAAGGAGTGTGAAGAGTTTGACACGTAGTTTGAAGAACTTTGCTTAGGGATGTGAAAATTTTTAACAGCTTGTGTAGTCCTAAACTGCTAATATATATATCCCCTGAGAGGAGGTATCCTGTGGCGGAGTGGAATTTTGTTAAACTAATCAATGTAAAAATGGTTTAAAATGTCAAGGGACTATTTTAACATTTCATTCCAAATACACAAATAATTGTGTTTTCCCCTAGCTTTTCAAACTGCTGTCATTTTAGATATACTTTGCTAATGAAGGCACTGTCTTTATCTTCCTTCCTGAGGAATCCCTTCTAAACCTAGGGAAGACACACTAGATGCCACCCAGGAAGTAATACACATTAGCAGTCTGTACTGTAATCAATACACTGAAGGAATTTTGTTAGTGATGCATTCCAGAGTGTGTGGTGCTTCAAATACTTCTACTAACATCTGGAAGAGATTCTCTGCCAGCCAGCCATCAGGCCCTCATAGGAAAGCACATCACTTAGAACAAATAGGAGCAAAAGCCTAGTTTGTTACAAGCAGTGATTTGACTTCTATTATGAATGTATATTAAAGCTGATTTTGGCACGATGGATGAGAAAATAATTGAGACTTCAAAACTGTGGTGCTCTCATCCAGTTGCTGCCCTGGGAAAAAACCCAACAACATTACCCTAAACCATGGCGAAGAGTTTTCTACACAAATAGCATGGCTTTGCTAAGGAACCTGGTGGGTAAGAAAGCAAAGAAACATGGTATGTTGGGCCCAACCCTCCAATACCTTACGCCTTAGATATTGCACAGCAGATGTTTGGTTTCACTGGTGCAGCATAGAATCATAGAATATCAGGGTTTGAAGGGACCTCAGGAGGTCATCTAGTCCAACCCTCTACTCAAAGCAGGACCAATCCCCAACTAAATCATCCCAGCCAGGGCCTTGTCAAGCCTGACCTTAAAAACCTCTAAGGAAGGAGATTCCACCACCTCCCTAGGTAACCCATTCCAGTGCTTCACCAGCCTCCTAGTGAAAAAGTTTTTCCTAATATCCAACCTAAACCTCCCCCACTGCAACTTGAAACCACTACTCCTTGTTCTGTCATCTGCTCCCACTGACAACAGTCTAGATCCATCCTCTTTGGAACCCCCTTTCAGGTAGTTGAAAGAAGCTGTCAAATCCCCCCTCATTCTTCTCTTCTGCAGACTAAATAATCCCAGTTCCCTCAGCCTCTCCTCGTAAGTCATGTGCTCCAGCCCCCTAATCATTTTTGTTGCCCTCCGCTGGACTCTTTCCAATGTTTCCACATCCTTCTTGTAGTGTGGGGCCCAAAACTGGACACAGTACTCCAGATGAGGCCTCACCAATGTCGAATAGAGGGGAATGATCACGTCCCTCGATCTGCTGGCAATGCTCCTACTTATATAGCCCAAAAGCCATTAGCCTTCTTGGCAACAAGGGCACACCATTGACTCATAGTGCATGGAGTGCATAGTGCATGGAGTGCCATACATTGCCATTGTGGTCTGTGACAGATTTTCGTTACCAATCTGCCTGGGCCACAGGATCTTTTTTGGGGAGGAGATGATGAGACACACCAAGTGTCTAAATTTTAAAACTTTATTGATAAAATAATAAAATAACAGCAGAGTGTGCTAGGAACGTTCCCACATCACTCAGGGGAAGAAAGAAAGCATTAATGCCCCAAGCCCTAACCCACTTTCATACTCACACACGTACGACCCAGACTGGCCAAGTCTGGGTGTAACGTCAGAAGAAGGGGTGGGGGGGGAGGTGGACGGGAGTGCTGTCCTGGGCCCAGGCTGCCCAAGAATCTGCTGTGCTCTCCGAGTTGCTTCAGCTCTCAGGAGGGTTTTTAAGTCCTGGGCTCCTTGGGCAGGGGTCGGGG
Source organism: Terrapene triunguis (assembly GCF_002925995.2). Taxonomy (NCBI): domain Eukaryota; kingdom Metazoa; phylum Chordata; order Testudines; family Emydidae; genus Terrapene; species Terrapene triunguis. Next base: position 1,065,114 of record NW_020664609.1, on the reverse strand, counting down.
GGGGGGGGGGGTTGTTCAGGGCCCTCTGTTCCTGGTGCTCTTTGTACCAGTCCAAACAGGCTTGCTGTGGCCTCTCCAGTTTCCCAAAACATCCTGGCTCCAGAGACTGTTTTCCCTTCTGTTCACCTTTGCTGTTGCCGATTCATTCGCTCTCACTGTTCTCGTGTTATCTCTGCAGCTCTGTGTCTCATTCACTCTCACTGTTCTCGCTGTTATCTCTGCAGCTCTGCTCAACTTAGTTCTTCTCTTCTCACGGCTGGGTGTGGGGGTTGGACTTCCCCCCTTCTGTCTTGGCAGGTAGCAGCTGGCCTTGGGCTGGAGTCAGCTTCTTATCTTCGGACTGAGTTTGCTAGCTGCAGCGTTGAGTTAACCCGTTCTCTGCTTTCTTCTTTCTCCCGCCTTTCCCCTCGGCCTCTCATAAACCTGCAATGGAATCTTCCACTCTCCATTCACACACCTTTAACCCTCCCCAAAATGCTTTGCGATGCTTGCAACAGCGTTAGCAATATACAATGCTGATCTGCCTTCCCAGGGGACTCCCTAGGGGGAGGGGGGCTATTGGGTTGTGACAGGTCCACATCCACTTTCGTATTTGTAAATTACTAATGAGGTCAGGTGCGTTGTAATTAAATGTCCGTCTCTTCTATACTGTAACTATGACTGATATGCTCTTCTTGTTTGGTGTATGAAAGTTAGAGCTGATCAGGACATTTTGAATGACAGTGTGTGTGCATGGGTGTGGCAAGGGAATTTGCCACAATATTTTTTGCCTTTTCTCTCACTCTTTGACCAGCTCTAATTATACTATTTTAGTTTGATCTTTTTAATATGCTAAAGAAAGGAAAGAAGTACACTAAATGGATTTCACACTAAGCTGTAAATTGCATTCAGCTTTCACAGTGATCTGACAATGGGGAAAGTCCTACTGTTTAAACAATAAATGTTCTCACCTAATTGCTATACTGTGTGGGCCTTGACTTGAGCTGGTAGGTACCACTGTGGTGTATTGTTAGTACTGTCAGTGTGGTCTACTGGTCTAGGAAGCATGTAGGTTCATTAAAGCATAGGACCAGGAGCCAGCTGATAGAGCTGTGCTGTGTGACTTGGGCCATAAGGAACTTGTGGTAAACCTGTGCTTCTCTCACTTCTATTTCACAAAACTAAGTATTTATTTACTGCTTGTCAATAAATGTTTAAATTATTCTTTCTAACCCAAAGCAATATCAGGGACACAAGTAGAAATGTCCGTCATCAAAAATGGTAAATGTCCTCTTTGGGGACTGGCAAATTACCCTTGGCCTCTGGTGGGGGACTGGCTGGTAACTCTAGGAGTGCGTGCAGGGAGCATTCCTAGGCCTAATATTCTCAGTGTTCATCAACCAGAAAAAAGGGATAGCCCCAGTGACCAGCAAACATTGACTCCTGTGTAAGGACAGGCTTGGGCATAAATGCTGATGTTGGGGGTATGTGAAAGATGAGACTCATCATTTTCCGGTGTGTACTCCTACGCTCTTCAGGTCAGTGGGGAACTCCCTTCAGTTGGAGATCAATGGGGATAATTCTGTCATGTCTACAAAGCACATTCTGCAGATTCCTATAATAAAGCCAATTTCATCTGATCTACTGGTTGCATGTGACTCTACATAATGCTAATTACAGCAGCGTGGTTCCTGGTCTGCCATCACCAGGATTGATCCAGTGCTACTCCTGTCCATTCATCCCTCAGATTCATGAAGGATGAAGAACTTCTTTGTGCCTGATCATCTGGCTTTTGTCCACCTTCGCTCAGTGGTGAGCTGGAGCCAGTTCTCATCGGTTCGCGGGAACCGGTTGTTAAATTTAGAAGCCTTTTTAGAACCGGTTGTCCTGTTTGGGACAACCGGTTCTAAAAGGGCTTCTAAATTTAACAACCGGTAAGTTGAAGTGACCCAGGAGCGTAGCTGGGGGGGAGCAGGGGGAGCGGCCGCTCCCCCTGAGCACATTATCCAAAAGTGGCGCTTTAGGAGCCGACCCGTGGGTGATCCAGCTCCCCGCCCCGCCCCCAGCTCACCTCCGCTCCACCTCCGCCTCCTCCTCCTCTTCCTCCCCTGAATGCCCCCCCCCGCCTCTCCCCCCCCCCCCCCCCCCCAGCCCCCCCCGCCCCCCTCCCCCCCCCCCCCCCCGCTTCCTGCAAATCAGCTGTTTGCACGGGAAGCCTGGGAGGGCTGAGAAGCAAGCGGCAGCTTCGCGCTCAGGCCCAGGGAGATGGAGACGGAGCAGAGGTGAGCTGGGGCGAGGGGACCGCCCGCGCCGCAGCAGGTAACCCAGGGGGGGTGCAGGGGAACCGCTCCCTGCCCCAGCTCACCTCCGCTCTGCCTCCACCTCCCTGGGCTTGAGTGCGAATCTGCCGCTTGCTTCTCAGGCTTCCCAGGCTTCCCGCGCGAACAGCTGATTCGTGGGAAGTGGGGGGGCTGTGAGCTCGGCCTGACTCAGTGCTCCAGGCACTGCACGGCGGCGGCGTGGCGTGGCTCCAGCCGAGTAGCACGGCTGTAGCGCCACCAGCCACCTCCAGGCAGTGCAGTAAAGGGGCAGGGAACGGGGGGGGAGTTGGATAGGGCAGGGGAGTTTGAGGGGGTGGAGGGGTGGATAGGGGTCAGGGCAGTCAGAGGGCAGGGAACAGGGGGGTTGAATGGGGGCAAGGGTCCCAAGGGAGCAGTCAGGAAGGAGTGGGGGTTGGATGGGGCGGTGGGAGGCAGTCAGGGGCAGGAGTTCCAGGGGTGGTCAGGGGACAGGGAGAAGGGGTAGTTGGATGGGGCAGGAGTCCCGGGGGGGCATCAAGGAACGCAGGGGGTTGGATGGGGCAGGAGTCCCGGGGGGCGGGCCATGACCCCCTTGTGGGGTGAGGAGGGAAACGGTTGTTAAGATTTTGGCAGCTCATCACTGCCTTCCCTCAGTTCCTTTCTGTTCATTTATATTAGCCATGCCCATCCCCTACATTGCAATGGACATTTCCTGTAAATATTCAAGGTGGTTTGAAAGGTGCACCAAGTTTTGCTACTCCCAGGGGAATCTCACTGTACATCTGAAAACAAAGACTGGGGAGCGGACGGAGGGAGGGGCAGAGCTGACAATGAAGTGATAGTCAGTGGTTGTGGTCCTAACTGGAAGTATTGCCTACCCCTACCCCAACCGTTCAGAGGTCGTTAGTCTGGCTGCCCAAAATCATTAGAGTAGCTTAAAATAAATCATAAAGGCTTTTCTAAAATTCAGCTATTTTTATTGGCCTTCTGGCTTTGGAGCCTTTAGAAGGCACTTGGGTCACATTTACAAGTTATGGAAACATGCATTTTTGGTTAATGAAAGCAAATTTTTTAATCACAGGACTCCAGGAGATGGGGCTTTAAAACAGTGAATATTGTGAGACTCATGATGAATTCATAAGAGTTGCAACAGAGCAGTCTTCTGTTGGGAAATGCTGCATCAATTCAATGAAATGTTGGAGGTTATTTTTGCAAAATCAGATCAATTTTCACAATATTTGCCATAAAATTATTTTTCTAATGAAAAACATTTCATTTAGAAAGTTTCATTTTGGAAAATTTTCATTTACAAATGTATTTTATTGTATATTACTTCTATCATTGTTACATTCTTTCATGACATGTCAGTAATAGTGGTGGCGCACTATGACAGGTCATATTATGCACTACTATTTTGGACACATCATAATTCCACGACATATTATGACATCATAGTTGAAATATTCTATTTTATTTTCATATCTTCGTTTTTGTATATTATTTTAAAAATCATTCAGAGCCTAGGCTACTTAGTACCCATTCACGGCTGAGGCACTAAACCCTGCTTCACAGAAGGGGGAAAGTTTGTCCCAAACACCAAAGTGATAAAACATGTGCCAAGAGCGCCCTACGTTCCCCTGGACTGCTTTGCACCAGCGAGCTCAGTGTAACATCTCATCCATAGAACAGCGCCCTGAGTCCAGAGCTGCTGCATGCAGCCTGCATGGCAAATCTGGCTATGCTGTGTGGAATCAACTGCAGTGCCTTGTCTGTGTGTGTTGTGCAGTATTGTCCCAGCTTTGACACTTTCCAAAGGATGTATCATTTTCTTTGCTCTTTGGGGGCAGTTCTGCCCTTCAGTCAACAACAACAACAGGGTCTGAACATGTAAGTACCATGTGTGCCCATCTCATGTAGCTCTCAAGAGAGATGGCCCATCCAAAACACACCTTTGAGAAGGGGCTGATCCATTTTCTTTCATTGCTTTTGGCTTAACCTCCCATCATCCCCACACTCTACCTCAAAATGCCTAACAGTTCATGGCAGAATGACGGACAGGGCCTACCTATTCTGCAGCCCTATTACAGACTACCCCAGCTTGGGGAGCGACCCAGTGCTCCCTTATCTGCAGCATATTCACAACAGCATTACAGTCAATGGCAAAAATAACAAGTGTTTCCTTTTTGCTATAGTCTAGAGAAAAACAACTCTAATTTCTGCACCAGGGACCAGTATGTACAAACGGGGAAAACTTCCATCCTTTGTGCTGTATTTTTTTTTAAATAAAGCAGTAAAAACATCCCATTGTCTGAGACCTCCACAACTGTAGGCAATAACCCATTAGTGATATTTTCTCTGCCCTTGTAAGAATATTAAAGAATTTTTTTAATGATTTTAACAAATGTCCTGCTTGCACACCTTTAGTTTAATAATTTAAGTTATATATATATATATATAGTGATAAACCCAGGCCAGTTGGGTACAACAAAGTAGTAGAAGGCAGATATACTGGCCACTGGATTAACAGTTTTCTGTTCCCTGACTGACCAGAGCAGGGGCTGCTCCAGTTAACCTGCAAAGAGTCAGGTGAGGCCATTGAGGTAATGTGAACACCTGACTCTAATTAAGGCCCTTTTTGATACTATAAAAGGGCTCACTCCAGTCAGGCTGGAGAGAGCCAGGGAGCCAGAGGAGAGGAAGTGCAGCTGAAGGGCTGGTTAATGAAGACACCCTCAAGCCATCAGTAAGGGAGCCCTAAGGGTGAAGAAGAGAGAAGCAGGAGAGCTGTGGGGAAGCGGCCCAGGGAAATGTAGCAACTCTGGCAGTGAAAGATCTGCTGCCAAAAGCTGCTGCCATTAGGGTCCCTGGGCTGGAACCCGGAGTAGAGGGAGGGCCCGGGTTCCCCCCAACCTGCCACTACAGAAACACCTCCTGGGAGGGGAAGACCGGCCCCTGTCAGGACAGGAGGCTAAACTGTCCTGAAATAAGCCCCTAGGAACAACAGAGACTGTGGGAGTTCTCTCACCAACCTCCTTGCTGGCTTATGATGAAAAGGGCTCAGTAGACTGTAAACCTGGCCCTAGAGAGAGAAGGGCTACGTGGAGGGTCACAGTGAGCCACTGAGGCTAGCATATACCACCTAGAAGCGCGGGACACACGGGGACAAGGTCGGAGCTCTGCCACAATTGGTGTTAGAAGTGGGATTGTGATTGTTCACAGCGTGGCGGAATAAAGCGGTTTTTTATTTTAAAAAAAAGTGCACCGGGGTTTTTGGTTCTGGGTTTTTGTTTGTACCACAATGGAGGAGGTGGTGAGAGTGCTGGTGCAAGCCACAGCGGCCCAGCAGGAGGCGGCTCAGGCGATGGCGCAACAGGAGTCCATGAGGTTACAGCAGGAAACCAACTAATTATTAATGAGCCAGGTGACCCAAGATCGAACCCTCCTGTGCGAGGTTGTGGACCAGCTGAAGATCCTCACCACCCAGGCCCAGGGGTCCGATGGGACACGAACCCTGAGGGCCACCGGTTGTCTGACAAAGATGATGGCAGACGATAATGTAGAGGCGTATCTCCTCTCATTTGAAAGGACTGCTCAGCGTGAGGCATGGCCCCAGGAGCAGTGGGCCAGGATTCTTGCCCCTTTTTTGTGCGGAGAGGCCCAGAAGGCCTACTTTGATCTGCCCACCGAGGATGCCACTGACTATTCCCGGCTGAGGGCAGAGATCCTAGCACAATCAGGGGTGACGGTAGCGGTACGGGCCCAGAGGTTCCAGGAGTGGAAGTACCAGGAGAACAAACCTCCAAGGTCCCAACTATTCGACCTCATACAACTCGCTCGGAAGTGGTTACGGCCTGATGCATGCAGCCCAAAGGAGATTTTAAAGACTTTGGTCATGGACCATTACATGCGGGGACTGCTGCCAGATCTCCGCAAATGGGTCTGCCAGAACAATCCATCCACCTACGACGAAATGATCACATTGGTGGAAAGACGGATGACAGCCAGGGAATTAACCCAACTACCCAAGGAAGGCCCCTCACGAATCAAACACTCAACCCCGACTGTGGAGGGTCGAGCAGCCAAACCCCCGGGAAGTCCTAGGTGGAAGAAGAGGGAGGCCGAAAACCAGGGCCTCATTTTGTGATCAAGAGGAATCTCTTATACTGGGTCGTGCAAATGCAGGATCAAGAGGTACACCAGCTCCTAGTACCCCGGAAACACCAGAAGGCAATATTAAGCCTCGCTCACAGTCACCTTTTTGGAGGGCACCTGGGAGTGGAGAAAACCCAGGCGCGAATCTTATGCAGGTTCTTCTGGCTGGGGGTACATGAAGATGTCCGGCGGTACTGTGCCTCCTGCCCTGAATGTCAACTGCACAGCCCTCATCCACATCTAAGAGCTCCTTTGGTACCCCTGCCGATCATCGAAGTTCCGTTCGAGCGGATCGCTATGGATCTTGTGGGGCCGCTAGAGAAAACAACCCGAGGCCACTAGTATGTGCTTGTCATCCTAGACTATGCAACCAGATACCCAGAAGCTGTCCCCTTATGAAACACAGCCTCCAAGAGCATTGCCAGAGAATTAGTGGCAATCTTCACCCGAGTAGGGCTACCAAAAGAAATCCTCATGGATCAGGGAACACCATTCATGTCCAAGTTGATGAAGGACCTGTGTTCCCTGTTCCATGTCCAGACCCTGCGGACCTGTGGTCTGCTGGAAAGATTTAACCGGACCCTCAAAGCCATGATAAGAAAGGTGGTAAGCAAGGATGGGAAAGATTGGGACAACCTACTACCATACCTCATGTTCGCCATCCGTGAGGTCCCCCAAGCTTCCATAGGATTCTCCCCCTTTGAGCTGCTGTATGGACGCAACCCCCAAGGCATCCTGGACATAGCCAAGGAAATTTGGGAGGAGGAACCCAGTGAGGGGAAGAACGTAATAGATCATGTGCTATGGATGAGGGAGCAGATAGCCCAGGTCACTCCCATAGTGACCTAGAGAAGGCCCACGAGGCCCAGAGAACCTACTACAACCATCAAGCCAAGGTTCGTCAGTTTCAACCCGGTGACCAAGTAATGGTACTGGTACCCACAACCGAAAGTAAGCTATTGGCCCAGTGGCAAGGGCCCTACGAAATAGTCAAACCTGTAGGGGAAGTAAATTACAAGGTGCGACAACCGGGACGTCAAAAACTAGAGCAGATATACTACGTCAACCTTCTGAAACCCTGGCATGCCCAAGAGGCGTGCACAGTGGTTTGAGAAGACCTGCACCCAGGGAACAAAAACCCTGAACAAGTGAGGGTGTCTCCCGATTAACGACAGTCCAGAAGAAAGAGGTAACTGAGTTGATTGCTCAATATCAAGATGTATTCTCAACAAAGCTGGGTTGCACAACCAGGACATATCATCACATCATCCCAAACCCTGGGGCCAGAGTAACTATGAGGCCCTACCAGGTGCCAGCAGCCAAAAGGGAGGAAATAAAAGTGGAAGTCAGGAAAATGCTGGAGATGGGAATCATCGAAGAATCCCACAGTCAGTGGTCCAGCCCAATAGTGTTGGTGCCCAAACCTGATGTCACCACAAGGTTCTGCAACGATTTCTGTTGACTAAACGAAATATCCCAGTGTGATGCCTACCCTATACCCCGCATAGACGAACTAGTGGACTGTCTGGGGAATGCCCGGTACTTGACAACCCTAGACTTGACAAAGGGCTACTGGCAGATTCCCCTAGCCGAAGATGAAAAGGAAAAGACAGCGTGTTCTACACCAGAGGGTCTCTTCCAATATACGGTCCTCTCTTTTGGACTACATGGGGCCCCAGCTACCTTTCAGCGCCTCATGGACAAGTTATTATGCCCCCATGCCAGTTATGCTGCGGCCTACTTGGATGATGTGGTGATTCATACCCCAGACTGGGAAACCCACTTGAAGAAAGTGGGGGTGGTCCTTGATACCTTCAGGCGAGCTGGCCTTATGGCGAACCCTGTTAAGTGCGCCATGGGGTTCACGGAGGCCAAATATCTTCGTTACGTGGTAGGAAAAGGTCTGGTAAAACCCCAACTGAATAAGTTAGAGGCCATCCAAAATTGGCCACGGCCGAGTCGTAAGAAGCAGGTCCGAGCATTCCTAGGGGTGGTGGGGTATTACCGGTTTTTCATCCCCCTTTTTGCCACAAGGGCGAGTCCCCTAATGGACTTAGTGAAGGCCCATGGTCTGGATCCAGTCAGATGGTCCGACGCAGTGGAGAGAGCATTCACAGACCTACGGACTGCCCTCTGCAGTAACCCCGTATTGATAGCCCTGGATTTCACCAAGGAATTCATCCTACAGACAGATGCATCCGAAGGGGGTTAGGGGCCGTCCTGTCGCAGATGGTTGGGGAAGAGGAACACCCAATTCTCTACCTTAGTAGGAAACTCCTTCCGAGGGAACGAAAATACGCAGTGGTCGAGAGAGAATGCCTCACCGTAAAATGGGCCATGGAAACGTTGCGTTACTACCTGCTGGGGCGCAGATTTGTCCTTGTGACCGACCATGCCCCTCTTCAGTGGATGCAACGGAACAAGGAAAAGAACACAAGGGTGACCAGGTGGTTCTTATCCCTCCAACCTTTCCAGTTCCGCATACAGCACAGAGCAGGGAGTCGCCATGGCAATGCCAATGGCTTATCACGTGTACACTGTCTGGCATCCCAAGCTGCCCAACCCCTTGGTGTTGAGCAGGGGGGAGGGATATTTGATAGACCCAGACCAGTTGGGTACAGCAGAATAGCAGAAGGCAGATATACCTGCCACAGGATTAGCAGTTTTCTGTTCCCTGACTGACCAGAGCAGGGGCTGCTCCAGGCTAATGAGAACACCTGACTTCAATTAATTTACAAAGAGTCAGGTGAGGCCATTGAGGTAATGTGAACACCTGACTCTAATTAAGGCCCTTTTTGATACTATAAAAGGGCTCACTCCAGTCAGGCTGAAGAGAGCCAGGGAGCCAGAGGAGAGGAAGTGCGTCTGAAGGGCTGGTTAATGAAGACACCCTCAAGCCATCGGTAAGGGAGCCCTAAGGGTGAAGAAGGGAGAAGCAGGAGAGCTGTGGGGAAGTGGCCCAGGGAAATGTAGCAACTCTGGCAGTGAAAGGTCAGCTGCCAACAGCTGCTGCCATTAGGGTCCCTGGGCTGGAACCCGGAGTAGAGGGCAGGCCCAGATTCCCCCCAACCTGCCACTACAGAAACACCTCCTGGGAGGGTGTCATAACTATAAAGGGAAGGGTAACAGCCCTCCTGTGTACAATACTATAAAATCCCTCCTGGCCAGAGTCTCCAAAATCCTTTTACCTGTAAAGGGTTAAGAAGCTCAGGTAACCTGGCTGACACTTGACCCAAAGGACCAATAAGGGGACAAGATACTTTCAAATCTTGGGGGGGGGGAGGCTTTTGTTTGTGCTCTTTTGTTTCTCAACTTGTAAATGTACCTTTTACTAGGGTGTTTACCTCTGTTTGCTGTAACTTTGAACCTAAGGCTAGAGGGGAGTCCTCTGAGCTCTTTAAGTTGATTACCCTGTAAAGTTATTTCCCATCCTGATTTTACAGAGATGATTTTTACCTTTTTCTTTAATTAAAAGCCTTCTTTTTAGGAACCTGATTGATTTTTCCTTGTTTTTAGATCCAAGGGGGTTGGATCTTGATCCACCAGGAGTTGTTGGGAGAAAGGAGGGGGATGGTTAATTTCTCCTTGTTTTAAGATCCAAGGGGTTTGGATCTGTATTCACCAGGGAATTGGTGAAGAGTCTCTCAAGGCTACCCAGGGAAGGGAATTAGCACATTGGGAGTGGTGGCAGTGGACCAGATGTAAGCTGGTAGTTAAGCTTAGAAGTTTTCATGCAGGTCCCCACATCTGTACCCTAAAGTTCAGAGTGGGGAAGCAGCCTTGACAGAGGGGAAGTCAGGCCCCTGTCAGGACAGGAGGCTCAACTGAAATAAGCCCCTAGGGAAAACAGAGACTGTGGGAGTTCTCTCACCAAACTCCTTGCTGGCTTATGATGAAAAGGGCTCAGTAGACTGTAACCCTGGCCCTAGAGAAAGAAGGGCCACGTGGAGGGTCACAGTGAGCCACTGAGGCTAGCATAAACCCCCTAGAAGCATGGGACCCACAGGGACAAGGTCAGAGCTCTGCCACAATATATATATATAATTTTCTCCATTTCCAATTTTAGGGGTTGTTATAAATATTAAAAACATATATATATATATATATGACAATACAAACCTTTTTTGGCTTTAAAAATCTGGTATGACTACATTCTGATGTTAGAAAACTGATGCAAGAGCTATTTTAGGGCCCAGCCCCCCCAAGTTCCTATGGCCATTGTGCTAGGAACAGAACCTGACGTGTCCAAAGCTAAATAAAGACAGACACCTGCTTAGAATTTTTGTGGCTGCACCCAATAAATACATACTATCACTTTGATTGCAAACCATACTTTTTATAGAACCAAAATAAAATAATTAAGGAAGTGAAGTGACTTACTATCTATATTACATTAAAAATTGTCCTATTTGAGAAAAGAGCAGCCAAAAGGGATTAACCGATTTTTAAACATTCATTCACAGAATTTTTATAAAATCAACATTAATACCCATTAGAATGTGTAAACTATAATTCTTTACATTCTGTATTTGCTCCCTCTTTCAATACTTATGTAAGAATATCAACGATTCTGTTTATCTTTTTTTAAAGTCTCATATTTGCCTTCTAAAAACCTGTAATAAAATATATAATTCTTATATCACAGATTATTATAAAGTATCATTATAAATACCTAGGTCTTCACAATCCTCTCTCCAATTATTCCTGTGGGAAAACATGCTGGGAAGTTTTTTACTGACATTTTGATTTATGAACTCCAATTTTCCTTAAAAATTCTCACATATTTCACAACATATTTTTCCTCTCTCTAGCTTTGCATTTTAGCTTCTCCATGCATCCCAATGTATTTCTTTATCATTTCGAGTTGTGGTGCTATTTATCAGTCATTAGCTTAGCTGTCCTTGCTCTGAGATGAAATCCTGCTGCTTCTTCCCCTCCCAACAGAAGATGTTGAGGGTCAGAGGGCAGAAGGGATCAGGTTGGGCCCTGAAAGGGAAAGGGTTTGGGTTATAATATCACATCTGGACATCCTCATTTCCTGTGATGTCATCATCCTGATTTTATCTCTGGATCAATCTCAATCTCACTTTGACAGAAGCTGGGCATTTGCTACTGGCACGCCCTTTAGCATGCTAATCTCTGTGTTGCCTCTGCAAGATACTGGCAGATATCACAGTGGGTTACCTTGGTGTGACGAGGCGGTTCTGGTGGAACCCAACTGAGAGTGCCAACTCAGGACAAATTGCTCAAACAGGGCAGTTACAGCCCAAGGCTGGGGTTTTTTCCACCTCTAAGGCAAACCAAACCAGCCAGACTAAGAGGACTTCGGTCTCACCCCACTGGCTAACCGCAAGTCTCACAAGCAATCTCCTTAGACACTCCAGTTTCCCAGTATTACCACCAATGCCACTCGTTATGGGGACAAATGGTTATGAAAACCAAGACCCCAGTAAAAGAAAAAGGTTCTCCTGATCCCAAAGGACCAAGCCCCAGACCCAGGTCAATATACAAATCAGATCTTACCCACAAATCACGCTGTTGCCAATCCTTTAGAACCTAAAATCTAAAGGTTTATTCATAAAAGGAAAAAGATAGAGATGAGAG
>NW_020664609.1:1026718-1053069 GCF_002925995.2 Terrapene triunguis | reverse complement strand
TGCAACAATGATCTATATGGTCCCAGTTTATGTCAATAACGTCACACTTGGATTCCATATCAGCTGCCAAACCTAGGCACAGTGTTAGAGAACGTGGAATCCTTGGAGAGAAACTGCTCCCTATGCAGAGCCTTCCACATCTCTGCGTATGCACATCACATCTCACCTGCGTCACACTGCAGCATGGCTCTAATGAAACATGACAGGGCTGTTCCTCCAGCCCTTTACTGCCACTCAGGCATCACACTGAGAGTATTTTAGGGAGAAATCAGAGAGACTTCATATGGAGTTCAGTGCTTGGCTCAGGAGAAAATAAGCAGGGCAGGTGCTGGAGGACCTCCAGCTTCAAGGACATTTTGAGCACATTCAAGGGGAAGTGCAATTATGCAAGCTATGCGCCTTAACCTCTCAGATTGCGCGTTGCCAGCTGCACAGCAGCAGAGGGTGGGCAAGGGATCTGGAGCAGGGGCACAGCCAGGAAGGTCACATGCAGAGGGAGGCTGGCTAACAGAAGGAGGTTGACTGGGAGCCATGTGGGATAGCGGCAAGCACCAGTAAGAGCTACAGAAGGCACTTGTATGTGGAGCCAAGTGGGTGTCACAGCTCCACAGGATCTGTGCTAAACCCCAGCTTGTAAACAGTCCCTTGGAGGAACCTCTTCAATGTGCCAGCCCCCCCAAGGGATCTCACTCTTCCTTAAGGGTAAGCCAGGCAATCTCAACACCTCCACAACTGAGCCTCTGGGCTCCAACAGCCCTGCGTCACACCATGAGCTCTGCCCAGTGAGTCCAGCTGAGACAGACTCCTGGTCGGAGACTTTGACACTGTTCAGGGACCAGTGCACCTCAGTCAGCATTTGCAGTGACACCAGGCAACCTTTTCGAAACAGAGCCGTGTTTATTAGCCAACTGGAACACAGCATCGGGAAGTCCTTAGGTTAGCGTAGGCAAATAAGGGTTACATCATAGTCCGCTCTGGCCAAGCCAGTGCTCCACCCAGCCAACTGCCCATGGAACGGCCATATTGACCGTTGTGGCTCTGCTTCGCCGTCTCTCTGTCAGGCTCAGGTGACAGCTCTGTGTTGCTCCCAAAAGTCAACTCTTATTCTAGCCCCTGACACCTCTCAGGCCATTGTTCAATTCCTGCAGATCCACGCTGAGTTCACATGTCTGCCTGCCAGAGCTTCCCCTGGTGAGGTGTCAACTCTACAGTCCTCAGGGGCAACCACTGGCTTTGTGGCTCCTCCATTGATATGGGTGGGTTTCAGCCAGTCCTTTAACAACCCATTCATTCCACCCCAGACAGTCATGTGACAGACACACCTCATGTCTCCTGCTCTGCCCAAGAATAGCTTTTTAGCCATTTTGCATCCATTGGGTAGCAATGTAAACTACCGAGGGAAACTGAGGCACACTTTAAAGCCATCATTACAATATTACAGAAAATTCCCACTTCGTCACATCAGGTTGAACCAAACCTGAAATTTTGGAGGTTCTCAATGAAAGAAGAAAACTGAAAAAAAAAAATTTTGGAAACTCCACCATATGTGGTTTTCAGACCAAAATTTGCTTGGTAGAACTGGCAGCAGCTGAGTGAAATTGACTTTCTTGTCAATTTCACTCACCAGCCCCCAGGGCTCCCAAGTTCATGTGTCAGAGGCTACCTGGAAACCCTGGTGTCTCCAGCCCCAGGGCAGGATGCCACAGGCCCTGGGAGCCCATCCCAGGAGTTCCAGGTTCCCAGCTTCATGGCAGAGAGCCTGGATGCCCTGAGAGCCCCAACTCCACTCAGGGTTCTCAGGGTTTCCAGGTTCCCTGCTGCAGAGCTGCCAAACCTTTGTTAGAGTTGAGGTTCCAGCCTGGAAACCCTAGAGCTCTGGCATGTCAGGCTGCCCCAGAGCTGCAAGCCCTAGAAGCACTGGGATCGCCTGCCCTTGGGCAGTTTGCCTCATTGGTCAGTCCCAGAGCTGCGGAGCAGGGAACCCAGCAGCCCTAAGGCTGGCAGGCTTCCTGCCCCAGAGCTGTGGGCCCTGGAACACCTGCAGGAAACCTGCCAGTGTTTAGGCAAAAGTTTTCTCAAGTCTGCAGTAGATTAGATGAAACATTTGGTCCAGCAAATCGGCATTTTCCAACTGGTCTAGTTGTGTGGCTGGTCATGCAGGGGAAGGACCTGGAGAGTGAATCAGTGCAGGAGTTTAAAGGCCAAGGGAAAGGAGTAGAAGTGGGTGGATCTCAGATGGCAAGGGAAGGAGAGGAGAGATTAATAGCTTCTCAAGCCAGAAGGGACCATCGTGATCTTCTAATCTGACCTCCTGTACAACAGAGTCTAGAGAATCAAAGGCATGCAGCGCTACAAAAGATTTTCAACCCTTTGGTTACGCACCCCTACCCCCACCCCAGGGTTAAATAACTCTCTCTTATAAGGGGAAGATGAAGTAGCAAAAATGAAGGAAGAAATACCTCCGTATTTTAAATATAACCTAACCCTAGACATAAGGGTGGATGCGATTTCCAGTAAGCTAATGCAGTATGACTGGGAAAGGATACAGGCCACGCCTAGGGAATGATTCACAATAAGATATTTATCTGACAAATTTGACCTCATTCTGCTTATAGAATATCATTTTCCTCCAATACATCCTGGAGTCACAGTTAGATAATAGGTTTTGGTTTACAGATGGATCATGACTATTTGAAACTCAAACTGTGTGGCTTAGATGTGATTTATCAGATCAGTCAGAGTATTATGTCAGGCCTAGCTTTTCCAGAGGTTGGGAGGTTGGTCTCTGGTGGTCATGTCAGGCTGAACATGTTGCTGCTGCGGAGTGCATGCTCCCCCTCTGGAACAGCGAGCAGACTCTGTGGTTACAGCTTGTGTCTCTGTGTGGTCAGAGAAGCAAGCAGAGGCTGGGGACAGCCCTAAGGCACTGCTGGGGCTGTGCAAACAGGCAACAAGCTGAACCCAACTGGCCATCAGAACATCAAGGAGCAGCAGTAGCCTTCATTCGGCTTCAATCAAATGTAAACACTGAAGATGCAGGTGACAGGCACAAGTACTCTAGTGGCCTCTTTGCCAGCCACTGATAACTCGTTTCATTTGGGTTGGATTTTTTTTATCCTCAGATACATTCTTCTTGGAAACCTTCAAATATCTGTCAACAGGAACTTTGTTCAGAGATTTCATGGTGATTTAACAGAGCATCTTCTATACATGCCTGAACCTGATTTACAATTCAGGGTTCGTGCGTTATCTGCTAATTACACTCACTGGTGCACAGTCAGGTTAGTTTGGGGTTTGGGGATTCAGTTCTTAGAAACAGAGCACAGCATCTAATGAAAGTCTTTGTGGATGTAGAGGGGATCAGCGAGACCATTACTGCATGCTGTGTCCAGCTCTAGGGTCCACATTTTTAATAGGCCGTTGAAAGACTGGAGAGGGTGCAGAAAAATACGACAAGAGATTTGATATTTGAAATTCTGCTTTATAGTGAGAGACTTAAGAAGCTCAAGCTATTTATTTTTCCTAAAGAAAGGTCAAGTTAATCATGGTCCACAAGTACCTATTAGGGGACAGATTTCTGAGAGTAGAGGGTTCTTTTAATCCATCAGTATAATGAGACTGCATGGCTGGAAGCTGAAGCTAGACAAATTCAAACTAGAAATATGGCATAAATTGTTAACAGCTGAGGGTGATTAACCACTGGAACAGCTTCCCAAGGGTTGATAGCTTCTCCATCACTTGAAATCAGGGCTGGATGTCTTTCTAGAAGATGCACTGTAGTTCTCACAGAAGTTATGGTGCCACAGATCTGGTCAAGCTCCCATTGTTAGCAGGGGAGCTGCAACAATGTGTATTGTAGGGGTGCTGAGAGCCATTGAACCAAACTATAAACCCTGTATTTGATGGAAACCACTCCAAGCCAGGGGTCCTGCAGCACCTCCAGCATTTCTAGTTCCAGCACCTATGTTGCTAAGCCAGGGATAAGCAATATTGAAGCCAACTGACACAGGGTTAGCAAAAGGTTCCTAACCCAATTACTCTGTACTCAAGAGATAAAGCACAAGAGAGCACAGATGATTTGGAAAACAGACTCTCCTGAGTGGCATGTGCCTCTGTCAAGGCTGCTTCCCCACTTTGAACTTTAGGATACAAATGTGGGGGCCTGCATGAAGACTTCTAAGCTTAACTACCAGCTTAGATCTGGTCCGCTGCCACCATTCCCAAAAGCTAATTCCCTTGATTAGGGGTCTGGAGCACATGACTTATGAGGAGAGGCTGAGGGAACTGGGATTGTTTAGTCTGCAGAATAGAAGAATGAGGGGGGATTTGATAGCAGCCTTCAACTACCTGAAGGGGGGTTCCAAAGAGGATGGAGCTCAGCTGTTCTCAGTGGTGGCGGATGACAGAACAAGGAGCAATGGTCTCAAGTTGCAGTGGGGGAGGTCCAGGTTGGATATTAGGAAACACTATTTCACTAGGAGGGTGGTGAAGCACTGGAATGCGTTACCTAGGGAGGTGGTGGAGTCTCCTTCCT
Organism: Terrapene triunguis; assembly: GCF_002925995.2. Classification (NCBI taxonomy): domain Eukaryota; kingdom Metazoa; phylum Chordata; order Testudines; family Emydidae; genus Terrapene; species Terrapene triunguis. Next base: position 1,048,535 of record NW_020664609.1, on the reverse strand, counting down.
TGGAGGTTTTTAAGGACCGACTTGACAAAGCCCTGGCTGGGATGATTTAGTTGGGAATTGGTCCCGCTTTGAGCAGGGGGTTGGACTAGATGACCTCTTGAGGTCCCTTCCAACCCTGATATTCTATGATTCTATGATTCCCTGGGAAGCCTTGAGAAACCTTTCACCAATTCCCTGGTGAATACAGATCCAAACCCCTTGGATCTTAAGACAAGGAGAAATTAACCATCCCCCTCCTTTCTCCCACCAGCTCCTGGTGAATACAGATCCAAACCCCTTGGATCTAAAAACAAGGAAAAATCAATCAGGTTCTTAAAAAGAAGGCTTTTAGTTAAAGAAAAAGGTAAAAATCATCTCTGTAAAATCAGGATGGAAAATAACTTTACAGGGTAATCAAACTTAAAGAGCTCAGAGGACCCCGCTCTAGCCCAGGTTCAAAGTATAGCAAACAAAGATAAAAACTCTAGTAAAAGGTTCATTTACAAGTTGAGAAAACAAAGTAAAACTAACACGCCTTGCCTGGCTATTTACTTACAAGTTTGAAATAGGAGAGACTTGTTTAGAAAGATGTGGAGAACCTGGATTGATGTCTGGTCCCTCTCAGTCCCAAGAGCGAACAACCCCCTAAAACAAAGAGCACAAACAAAAGCCTTTCCCCCCCAAGATTTGAAAGTATCTTGTCCCCTTATTGGTCCTTTGGATCAGGTGTCAGCCAGGTTACCTGAGCTTCTTAACCCTCTACAGGTAAAAGGATTTTGGAGTCTCTGGCCAGGAGGGATTTTATAGTACTGTACACAGGAGAGCTGTTACCCTTCCCTTTATAATTATGACAGCCTCTCTCTAGCTCACCCTTCCCTTGGGAGTCCTTGGGGACCATCTGTGTTCAGGTAGGCAGGGTTCCCTGCAGCAGCTCCTCTCTGCTTGAGCTGGTGAAAATGGCCAAAGATCCACAGCAGAACAGCTCCCACCTTTTTGTAACCTCCCAGTGTCTTTGGTCATGTGACTGCCTGATCAGTCGCAAAAGATTACCACAGTCCCCTACCAGGTGACATTGTTTCCAGGTGACTTCTCCCGATAAACCAGCTCTCCTAGGTAGGAGCCAGCCTTTTGTCTGTGTGAACAGAAGGCCATCCAGATTTAACAGCCCTTTATTGTTAGCTCTGTGCCTCTATCCCTTGGTATTTCAGCCTGATGTGGAGGTAGAAGGACAATAGAGAGGGTGAACGAACCCCCACATTCAAAATGGAGCTTGCAGTCTGACATGGATACACATGGATACAGGATCAACCAGTATTGTAAGCTGTATATGGACAGATTCCCCAGATCATCACATATGGGCATGCTGAAGATATTACTGGGTGAGGTTCTCTGGTCTGTGCTATGCAGAAGATCAGACAGGAGGATTATAATGGTCCCTCTTGGCCTTAAATCTATTAATCTGAATCACCACGTGAACGAAATAAAGCCGTTCTGGGGCTTGCCATTTGCTGCACAGCTGGAAGTGAAGAAGTCCCCAGATTTGGAAATGACACCTGATTTCATAAAAGATTGTTTCCCATGTATTGGGCCAAATCTTCAGCCAGTGTAAATAGGTGTAGCTCCATTGACTTAAGCAGAGCTATGCAGATTGCAACCAGCTGAGGACCTGGCACATTACATTTTGAATGTAGGCCTGAAGGAGACAAGAACAATCCCACTGAGAGTTAAAGAAAACTAATACCTTTCAACTGAGCACTTTGCTAAATCCCCTCACATAAGAATTCTCCACAAGCAAAGAGCTACAGTGAAGTCTCCTATTACTAGGACTTCATTGCTCTTACAAAGTACACTGCAGTGTATAAAATAGATGCCATGTAAGTATATGCTAAATAATTAAACTGCACTTACCAAATAAATGAGCAAAGTATGTTTAATGCATTATGGTCTCAATTCAGGAAAGATCTTAAGCATTTGCTGAAAGTTAAGTATGTGCGTAAGTCCCATTGAAGTCAGTCCATATTTTTTGAACCGGAAAGCTTTTCCTACATTTGCTTTTGAATCTGGGTTTAACCTATTTGCTCATCCACAAAATTCAATAATTTGCAATGAGTCATATTCAGGCAAATGAGCAAGAGTCCTTTCTAATTGCATTTGAATCCATTTCCATTAAAATGAGAAGTGCATTTAACAATGTCACCAGACAGGACAGATATCACCACAAGGTGGTCTATTCAAAAAGAGCATCATCTTCTAAGTGGAAGGGAACCCTTATTTTGTGCAGTTGTACTGCACACTTGCTGTTTTGATCTGGATTAACCTAGAAACATCTTATTTTCTGGATTCAAGTATCTTTTGATACCCAGAATGCAGCCATGTTCTTTGGATGCAAAGATGTCATCCTTGTTTAAACATTCCTAAATTCTGTCTCTGTATCTCTGACTGTGGACTACCCTAGCCGGGGGATAGGGTCAAGAGGGAGTGCAGGGCAAAGCAGCTTTCCCTCTCCTGCCAAAAGCAGACAGAGATCCTTAGAATCACAGAATCATAGAATATCAGGGTTGGAAGGGACCTCAGGAGGTCATCTAGTCCAACCCCCTACTCAAAGCAGGACCAATTCCCAACTAAATCATCCCAGCCAGGGCTTTGTCAAGCCTGACCTTAAAAACCTCTAAGGAAGGAGATTCCACCACCTCCCTAGGTAACCCATTCCAGTGCTTCACCAGCCTCCTAGCGAAAAAGTTTTTCCTAATATCCAACCTAAACCTCCCCCACTGCAACTTGAAACCACTACTCCTTGTTCTGTCATCTGCTCCCACTGACAACAGTCTAGATCCATCCTCTTTGGAACCCCCTTTCAGGTAGTTGAAAGCAGCTATCAAATCCCCCCTCATTTTTCTCTTCTGCAGACTAAACAATCCCAGTTCCCTCAGCCTCTCCTCATAAGTCATGTGCTCCAGACCCCTAATCATTTTTGTTGCCCTCCGCTGGACTCTTTCCAATGTTTCCACATCCTTCTTGTAGTGTGGGGCCCAAAACTGGACACAGTACTCCAGATGAGGCCTCACCAATGTCGAATAGAGGGGAATGATCACGTCCCTCGATCCTTCTTTCTCTCTTGGGCTTCTGCGAGTGCAGCTGATGGTGAAGAATAAACTGAACATGAAGATGTGGCCAAAAGTTCTAATGGAATCCCTGGATGTATGACTATGGGAATATCAAACAGAAGTAGGGAGGTGGTTGTACTGTACTGTATATGGCACTGGTGAAGTTATCACTGAAATACTGTCTCCAGTTCTGCTGTCCACACTTCAAAAAGGATGTTGAAATGTTGGAAAGAGTTCAGAAAAGAGCTACAAGGATGCCTGGCCTCTCGGTTGATTTCCAGAATCTAAGCTTTCTATGATTTAAAAAAGCAAGTCTCTAGCTGTTATGGTGGTAAAAAAACCTCTGCAAAATCTGACCGATTCAGAGACACCTCCACGAGTTTGCAGAGAGTGTGAGGTGTGATCTGCTCCATTCATTTCAATGAGGACTAAGGCAGATGCCAAAGATGATACCTCACAAGTCAACGTTGTGAACTATTGCACTGCTTACCACAGCACGTAAGGAAGGAGAAGGGTCATACCATGAAGATGGGAGGGAGGAAGGGGGGATGACTTTAGGTCTTCTCATGGAATGGAGAGAGAAGGGTTGGGGGAGCAGAAGGAGAGAATTTGAGACTTGGGGGGTGAAGGAAAGGTGTTTGGGGAGAAAAAGTGAAGACTGGGGGAAAGGGCATTTGCAGGAGGGAGTCAGGAAATATGCAGGGAGGAAAGAGTTGCTCTTGGATGCTCAGTACTTTTGAATCTGCATCCTGGATCACTTCCGCTGGCAGAGCTGCCATTCTCCCCAGGAGCAATACATCATGGTTTACATGGCCTCCAACTGGAAATTTATTTTCACAACTGGCTCCCAGAGAAACATCCTCTGCTCAGAAGCGTCTAGCAAGAGGAGCAAACCTCCTGCCCCTGACAGCTACTCCCCACCCCTTGTCCCACTGGGCCCCTTCTGCCCTAATCCTAGATCCAGGCACTGCGTGAGCAGGTGGCTGCTGCCCAACTGATGCAGACAGGCCTCTACCATCCAGAGCCCTCGATTCCCAAGAACAGATGGAACATAGCACCACAGAATCTATGTGGGATGTACCATTATGAATGCAGAGTCTGAATCTGATTGGACAAACATTGCCAAATAACTTTATTCATTGAATTCTGGGGGAAGAGCAGGTCCTGGGTTCTACGGAGACCAGCACCTATGAGTTCATAAAAAGTTTTGGTCTCAGAGTCTTCTTCCTTGTTTCTCAGGCATTTTTATTAGAGGCAGTGACCCTGCAGCATGTCTAATGGGACTTGGCAAATCATCACGCTTGGCATCCATAAGAATGAGTGCTTTGGAGAGATGATCCAGAATAATTATCGTGCTCCATGATAGCAGGGTTTCCCTTTAGCCTGGATGTTGTGACCATGATTTACATAATCTTTTTTAATAGAATTAATATGTTGGAGTCAAGAGGGGAGAAATAAATTATATCTCCAGCTTTCCATGAGCACTAATTTAAGTTCACAAAAGAACAGAAACGAAGGCGAAAGTTTAGGACACATGGTGTTGGCACCTGCAGCAATAAATTAGATTGCATGAATAATGAACAATGCTTGTCAGTGTCATTGCAGACCCAGTTAGTAAATAAAGAAGAACTGCTCTTGGTTACACCTACAATTCAGTTACTCTCCATTAACTTGAATAAGGTTATATTTTGCTGTTGCAACTTCAGATCAGTGGGGTTGCACAGGTGTCACTGGGGGTGGGATATGGTCCATTGGTTCTGTCACCTTCCTCAGGTTACTTCTTAAGACTTCTGAATGGTAAAACTCCAGTGAGAGAGAGAAATTGTTCTGAGTGCCACAAGGGAATAGAACTAGGAGTGGATGAAATTAAATCAAGAAAGACAGAAGTCTCAATAACTGCAACATCTTTTTCTCTGGCCTTGACAAATGCATTCTTGCCCTACTCACAACCATTCAGAATGCTGCTGCATAGACCATGTTCCTAGCTCAGTGCTTTGATCATGTCACCCTTCTCTTTGAATCCACCCACTGGCTCTTCTTCTCTATCTTATCAAACATAAGCTACTTGTCTTCACTTTCAAGGCCCTTCATAGCCTGTACCCACCTACCTGTCATCTCTCACTCAGTATCAAAAAGTTAACTCTTGTCTCCAGTCAGCCCATGGTGTCAACCTCTATTGCCCACTTGTTCCATTCACAAGCACCTTTGTACATTCCCCCACTCCGCCCCTCATGCTTGGGAGGAGCCATTTCATTATCAGAGGGGTAGCCGTGTTAGTCTGAATCTGTAAAAAGCAACAGAGGGTCCTGTGGCACCTTTAAGACTAACAGAAGTATTGGGAGCATAAGCTTTCGTGGGTAAGAACCTCACTTCTTCAGATGTAAGTAATGGAAATCTCCAGAGGCAGGTATAAATAAGTATGGAGATAACGAGGTTAGTTCAATCAGGGAGGGTGAGGTGCTCTGCTAGCAGTAGAGGTGTGAACACCAAGGGAGGAGAAGCTGCTTCTGTAGTTGGATAGCCATTCACAGTCTTTATTTAATCCTGATCTGATGGTGTCAAATTTGCAAATGAACTGGAGCTCAGCAGTTTCTCTTTGGAGTCTGGTCCTGAAGTTTTTTTGCTGTAAGATGGCTACCTTAACATCTGCTATTGTGTGGCCAGGGAGGTTAAAGTGTTCTCCTACAGGTTTTTGTATATTGCCATTCCTGATATCTGACTTGTGTCCATTTATCCTCTTGCGTAGTGACTGTCCAGTTTGGCCAATGTACATAGCAGAGGGGCATTGCTGGCACATGATGGCATATATAACATTGGTGGACGTGCAGGTGAATGAGCCGGTGATGTTGTAGCTGATCTGGTTAGGTCCTGTGATAGTGCTGCTGGTGTAGATATGTGGGCAGAGTTGGCATCGAGGTTTGTTGCATGGGTTGGTTCCTGAGTTAGAGTTGTTATGGTGCAGTGCGTGGTTGCTGGTGAGAATATGCTTAAGGTTGGCGGGTTGTCTGTGGGCGAGGACTGGCCTGCCTCCCAAGGTCTGTGAAAGTGAGGGATCATTGTCCAGGATGGGTTGTAGATCACTGATGATGCGTTGGAGAGGTTTGAGCTGAGGGCTGTAGGTGATGGCCAGTGGAGTTCTGTTGGTTTCTTTTTTGGGCCTGTCGTGTAGCAGGAGGCTTCTGGGTACACGTCTGGCTCTGTTGATTTGTTCCTTTATTTCCTTGTGTGGGTATCGTAGTTTTGAGAATGCTTGTTGAAGATCTTGTAGGTGTTGGTCTCTGTCTGAGGGGTTGGAGCAGATGCGGTTGTATTATCCTCCTTCAAATGCCTTCTTAAGAACTTAAGAACAGCCATATGGGGTCAGACCAATTGTCCGTCTAACCCAGCATCCTGTCTTACAACAGTGGCTCGTGCCAGATGCTTCAGAGGGAATGAACAGAACAAGGCAATGATCAAGTGATCCCTGTCATCCGGTCCCAGCTTCTGGCAATCAGAGTCTTAGGAACACCTAGAGCATGGGGTTGCCTCCCTGACCATCTTGGCCAATAGCCATTGATGGACCTACCCTCCATAAACTTATCTAGCTCTTTTTTGAACCCTGTTATACTTTTGGCCATCACAACATCCCCTGGTAATCAGTTCCACAGGTTGACTGTGCGTTGTCTAAAACTCTCCTCTGCCACAATGCCTACAAAATCTTAACAGTTAGGCTGTTGAGACCACAGCTGAACATGGTGACCAGTATTGTCTCATTGTTTCCTTGTACTTCGCCATCTGTCTGTATATATCTGTTGTCCCTTATCTCTGGGAATGTCTACACTTAAACCGCTACAGCAGCTCAGCTGTACTGCTGCAGAGCTTCAGTGTAGACACTACCTATGCCAAGGGAAGGCTTCTCCTGTAGTGTAGATAATCCACCCCCTAAGGGGTGGTAGCTAGGTCGATGGATGAATTCTTCCATTGACCTAGCACAGTGTACATGCGGGGTTAGGTCAGCATAACTACATCTCTCAAAGATGTGGATTTTTCACCCTCCCGGAGACACACAGCTACTCCAATGTGAGTTCCCAGTGTAGACCAGCCCTCAGATTATAAACTCTTTGGACATGAACAGTCTTTCTGTTCTGTGTTTGTACAGCACCTAGCACAACAGGGTCTTGGTTCATGAGTGAAGCTCTTAGGTCCTATGATAACACAAATAATAAATAATAATAATCTGCAGGTGAGAGTTACTGAGGTGCTAATGAATCAGAAGGTCAATAACAAGGAAAGGAGCTGTTGACAGAGAATCACCTTGGTTCGAGTGATCATGAGCTAATTCAGTTTAAACTAAATGGAAGGATAAACAACAATAGATATGCCACTAGGGTCCTTGATTTCAAAAGGGCAAACTTTAAAAACCTAAGGGAAGTAGTCAAGGAAGCGGACTGGACTGAAGGACTCAAGGATCTGAATGTAGAGGACGCTTGGAATTACTTTGTCAAAGTTGCAGAAACTCTCTGAAGCCTGCATCCCAAGCAAGGGGGGAAATCATAGGGAAGGGTTGCAGACAGTGGCGTAGCCAGGATCTAAGAGCAGGGGGAGCAAACATAAAAAAGGCGCCCCCCTTTGAATCCTTCTCTGGCCACGCCCCCCTTGGATCCTCCTCCAGCCGCTCCACGCCCCGCCCCTTGGCTGGCTCCTCCGGCTGTGCCGCCCCCGCCCATTGGCTGCCAGCCGCCATGCTGCAGCCCCCTGGTTCCTCCGGCCGCGGCTGCCGGCCACGCTGCGGGCCGCCTTGCTGTGCCCCCCCTCGCTCTGCCAACTCCAGCCGTGCCCGCCGCCCTGGCCCATTGGCTGCGGGCCACGCTGTGGGCTGCCCTGCTGCGCCCCACCCCTTGCTCCCCCGGCTGCAACTGCCGGCCGCGCTGTGCGGGCCACCCTGCTGCGCTGCCCCCTCGCTCCTCCGGCCACGGCTGCCGGCCGCCATGCTGTGCCCCCCCCTCGCTCCTCCGGCCGCACCCCCCCTCCCCCATGGCTCCTCCAGCTGCGGCGGCCGGCCGCGCTGCGGGCTGCCTTGCTGCGCCCGCCCTCGCTCTGCCTCCTCCGGCCACGCCTGCAGCCCCCCCATTGGCTGCCGGCCGCGCTGTGGGCTGCCCTGCTGCGCCCCCCCTCACTCCTCCGGTTGTGCCGCCCCCTCCCCCGTGGCTCCTCCGGCCGTGCTGCCCCCCCTTGCCTGCAGGAGTTTAGCGCCAGCCGGCAGGCACGCTGCTTTTTGAAAACGTGCTGAGGGGAAGCAGTTGCTTCCCCTGTACCCCCCCAGCTACGCTACTGGTTGCAGACCAAGCTGGCTGAACAAGTATCTCAAACAGGGTATTACGAGAAAGCAGAAAGCCTACAAGGAATAGAAGATGGGAGGGATCAGCAAGGAAAGCTACCTCTTGGATGTCAGAAAATGCTGGGATAAAGTGAGAACTGCCACAAGCCAGAGTGTTAAAGTCCCCGCCCAGGACCAGGCACTCGTGAGGATCCAAGGAGCCGAGGAAGGCGGATGCCTGGTGAAAAAAATGCAGCCGCTCTGGGCCCGATGTCAGGGTGTAAACGTTGACGAGGTTGACCACTAGCCCCTCCATGCAGACCCAGAGGTGCAGCAGGCAGCCCTGGCACAGCCTCGGCGACCCCCAGCACCTCGGGCGATAGGTCAGGGGAGAACAGGGCAGCCACCCCAGCCGAAGTGGTGGTGAGGTGGCTAAAATAGACCCTGTCCCCCCACTCCAGCTGCCAACTTACTTCGGCGGCTGGATCTGTATGGGTCTCCTGCAGGAAAACCACAGAGTACTCCACCTCCCGAAGGAAGGAGAGTGCCTGGCACCTGCAGAGACCCATCCTACAGCCCCGGGTGTTTAGTGTTGCGAAGATGATGGGTGCCATGGGGAGCCCTGGAGGGGATCCTCACCGGCAGGGACACTCACGGCCCCCGTTGGGCCACGCAGCAAACCGTGACCTACCCCGTAGGTGAGCAAAGAGTCACAGAAGCTGCGGGCCTGCTGGTCCCTTTACACTCCCCCTTACGGCCTGAAGGATTTGATAAAAGTCCCCCCAGAGCTGGAGAGCGAGCAGCACCTTGTTCCAGGACCCACGGACTCTCGCAGCTCCTCTCACAGCCTATCGGGGGGGCAGGGTTACAGGCCCCTGGCCATCCTGTCGGAGCCCTGTGGCCTACCGAGATGGGCAGGCAGGGGGCAGACCCCCGGCGTGGCGCCCGATGTGCCAGCGCCACACAGCCCGCCCCAGACCCCAGCTCAGTGGGAGGCGGCGGAGGGAAAATAGCAGCTCCTATGGGGTCGGAACAGGAAAACACGAAGGCCACTCCCTGGGGGTCATCCTACGGGAAGGGGAAGGATACGGCTCCAGGGGTGGCAATAGCAGCACAGGAGGTGGAGGGGAAGGGGCTGGGGTCGGCATCAGGGGCAGGGCAGGGGTCAGGAGCAGGGTTGGGGAGGGGGCGGAAGTGGGATCAGGGGCCCCAGCAGCCGAGCCACTGGGGTGGGGGGATGGCACCTCTCGATCAGGCTCAGAGGTCCATGGAGTGGGAAGGGGGCGCTCGACGATACCAGGCTCACGCTCCAAGGCAGGTGTTGTGGCCACAGCATCAATAGGTGGGGAAACAGCAGTGAGGCCCCCACCCGGGAAGGAGGTCGGCTGCCCCGCATCAATGAGGGATGCCCCTGGTGACTCAGGTCCTGGCTGTGTGGCACTGGCTGTCGCCTCAATAGGCTCGGTGGCCGTTAGTGGGGGGCCATCCATGGCCAGGCTGGTGGAAGAGTCCAGGGGTTCCTCGGAGGTGGGAGCAGAAGCAGCAGTTAGGGGGAGAGAGCATGGGGGAGGAGGGGCCTGGGGGAGGTGGCCCAAATCGAGGCCCGCTGGCAGAGGGTCGTCCTCCCCCTGGGTCACTGGGGTCAGACCCAGGGCCTCGAGCTCCTCAAAGATGGAGGGGAAATCACGACCCACCACTCCGGGGACCTCCTCACCGGCGCCCAAAGTGACTCTCGCCTCGGAGCATGCAGGGAGTCCAGGTGGCAAGGGGACAGGAGGGGTTCCATCGGGAGTCCCCCAGGGAGGGACTCTGGAGGAGGGGCAGTGCTACCCTCCATTGCTGCCACATCATCCCCAGCCGGCTCTAGCAGATGGGATACACCTGGGGACAAGGCAGAAGGCTCGGTGTTGGTGGCCCCCTTCCTGGACTTTTGGGGGGCCTCCGCATCAGATGGAAGGAGCAGTGCTTGAGCCTTCTGCTTGCCCCGCTTCCCCTGTACTTGGACCCAGCCCTCCATGGCATCATCCGTGGGCTGGTGGACAGGGTCGGGCCGGGGGCTAGGGACGGTGGCACTGGAGTTCGGGGAGCTAGTGGTGGGGCGGCATGGGGGAGGGAAGATTCCCCCTGGCCCTCTCCCACGCCCGGTGGTAATCCTGCCACACCCTCCTACATAGGCCCCGCCAGACTACACGCAAAGGGGGCGGGGGGGAGGTGCCCCCAGCACCTGAGCGGGAGCAGTGGTGGGCTGGAGAGGAGGAGGGGTGGCTCCGGGCAGCTAGGTGCCAAAGTGCCGCCGAAGACCCGGACTGCCGCCGGGTGACTAGCCAGGGAAGGGATTCTCGGCCAGGGCTGCCCGGGGCCTGGGGCAAATTGCCTCACTTGCCCCCCCCCCCCCCGGGCGGCCCCGGCGGAACAAGAGAACATGACGGAGGGCAGGGTCTTTGCAGCCCAGCGGGAGAGGGCTGACAACAGAAATTGGTTTCCCCAGGGCAGAGAAGGCGGGTAACAAGGCGGCAGTAGGGAGGAACGGAGGTCAGGACCAACTGAAAGCCCAGGTCCTCCAGCGGCTCTAGGGGCTACAAACATGCCCCTCACCACCAGGCCCTTCTCCACGGCCTCCTGGGCGGTGGCCTCCGACACTAGGAAGAAGACGACCTTCCCGTACATTTTGGAGGCTGCCACGATGGCCATGGGCCCCACCACCCTCGCCAACGCCTGCATGTAGGTTTCTACGTGGGGCGAGGCGGGCCCCAGGAGGCAATGGGCTGCAGCAGGAGCAGCAGCAACTGAGGGTTGGGGGGTCCAGCAGCCAGCCAGCCAGCAGGTAGCAGAGAAGCGGGGGGAGTTGTCTGGGCTAGTCAGGGGAGTTGCTGGAGGAGGAGTGGCAGCAACCCCAGCAGCAGTTGCCTCCCACCTCCCTCTAAGCCAGAGGGCAATAGGAGAGTCCCCGAGGGCCGATCTACTGGCCACTGGAGAAGCAGCAGTTTCCTGTTCCCTGAGTGACCAGAGCAGGGGCTGCCCTAGAGCAATCAGGAACCTGCTAGAACCAATTAAGCCAGGCAAGCTAATTAAGACACCTGGAGCCAATTAAGAACTTACTAGAATCAATTATGGCAGGCAGGCTAATCAGGACACCTAGTTTAAAGAGGACCTCCCATCAGTTAGTGGGAGACACACGAGGAATGAGAGGGTGTGCTGCTGGAGGACTGAGGAGTACAAGCATGATCAGGCTTCAGGAGGAAGATCCTGCGGTGAGGATAAAGAAGGTGCTGGGGGGAGACCATGGGGAAGTAGCGGAGGGAGTTGTAGCTGTCATGCAGCTGATACAGGGGACATTGTAGACAGCTGCTATCCACAGGGACATTTAATATTAATGAGTAGGGTTGCCAATTTTGGTTGGACATATTCCTGGAGGTTTCATCACATGACAATCTTTAATTAAAGATTGATCTTTAATTCCTGGAGACTCCAGGGCAATCCTGAAGGGTTGGCAACCTTATTAATGAAGCACATGAAGAGGAAGAAATTCTTTAACTGCCTATACACCAATGCTGGATGCCTGGATAACAAATGGGAGGAACTGGAATTGCTTGTTTATGAGCATAAATTCAATCTCGCTGGTATTACTGAGACCTGGTGGGATGATTCCCATAGTTAAAATGTTAAAATCAGTGATTATCACCTTTTTGGGAAGGACCTTGTCCTAACGGATAAAGAGGAACTGATCACAGAACTAAAAGTTAATGGTAGATTGGGTACAAGTGATCATCACTTTATCATATATATAACATGCAAACAGAATAAAATCCAGACCAGTAATGTGTGTGTGTGTGTGTGTGTGTGTGTGTGTGTATGTGTATGTGTGTATATATATATATATATATATATATATACATACACACACACAAGTGGTGCTTTAATAGGGCCAGTTTCACAAGGCTGAAAACAATTCTGAGCTGTGATGGGGTGTATACCCTACACAAGGCCTGAAGAGGTAAATTAGGACAATTAAACTTAGACTGCACCTGAAGGAATTCTAGGGAGGGCTAGGGCACCACTGAGATTCTCAAAATTCCTGCTCAGCCTGTAAGCGCCTCCACTTCTGCTGGTAAAGTCCCCAAGCTGCCTATGCTTCTGCCAGGCGCATACACTACTTTGTGTATGTGCAAAGTCACCTAAGGCCTGGTGCTGCCAAGCTGCTTGGCACCTCACTTCTGCCACGGGATTCTCGCACTAGGCATTCCCTTGCCTATCTCCTCTCCAGTAGGCACGCTCCGAGCATGTCTACCAGAGCAGGCCTTGCACAAAAGCAGCAGGGTGTGACTGGATCAGGCACTTTGGCATTTGGCTGCATGTATCCCTTAGCACATGAACAGCCCAGTGGTTAGGACCTCAGCTGAGATGTGAAAGGCCCAGTTGTGAATGCTACACTGCTGGATTTGGAGCAATACCATCTTCAGGGGAGCACCCTAATCCCCAGGCTATTGAGACTCTCTCCTGTTGAAGCGATTCCACTTTGTGTTAATAGTCAGTCACAGTGCCCTAACCACCAGGCTAAAGAGTCACTCACCTGGGATGTGAGACCCAAGTCCCTGCTCTACTGAATTCAATGGGTGCCCAACCCCAATACAGCTCAGGGTCCCATTGTGCTGGACACTAGACAAGCCTCCAGGGAGAATTCTCTCTGCCCTGGGGAACTTTACTGCCTGCCTTAAAATGAGTGACTAACAGGGAAAGGTGAGGAGGGAGAACAAGGGAAGTAGGAATAAGAACATGCTTTCATCTCGGCTAGCTCTGTGCATAGCTTGACTGCCTCCTGTCTTCAGGGTGGTTAAAGTTCCCTTCTGGCTCTGAGCTATGCTGCAGCGGCGTGATTGCCGAGACTGTGTATAATGGCTGTGTGAGTGTCCAAATGCTTGCTTGCATTTACCTTCTGCCTATTTGTCTGTGTGTGCACCTCCTTTCATTAACTCAAGCTGGAGCAGTAGGCAGGCACAGGTTGGGCACAGAGATGAGACAGAAGCCTCAGCATTCTAATCTAGGCTCAGATGCCAACTCCTTCTGTAGCCTTTGGCAAATCATTTAACCTCTCTGCCTTAGTTCGGCCATCTTAACATGGGTGTAACGATACTTACTTACCTGCCTACCTCACCAGGGTATTGTGAGGATTAATTCATGTAATACAATTACTTAAGATGAAAGGTGCTGTAACCTTACCAAGTATTTTTATTAGCTAGAGTTGATCCAATACAGCAAAAACAATGTTGAGTGCTTATTAGAACTTAGTTCTACTGTGCTCATGCTACTTTTATGAGCTTTCCTGTCAATGGTTTTTTGTTTGCCTGAACATCTGGAGAATGGCTGATCTTTGCATGAAGAGCCATGTTCAAATGAGTGTACATGCACAAACGAGTATTCACTCTTCTCCTGTTTGCAGCATTTCAGTCCTGCAGTCAGACAGCAAAACAATACCATGTGAGTTAGGTGGACAATTGCATTCCATGAACAGCAAATAGTCAAAGTAAACAGTTTGCAAACAACCCAATGGCTGACATTTATTTGCATAACTGCAAATAAATTCTTTAAAATCAGTCTCTGTGGCTAAATGCATGAGATAATTTCTTCACGGTGAATAATCTGAACAGCTCTATTTAGCCTTGTCATGTCTATCACCTGGCTTCCCTTTCATATTTTATGATTCCATAATGACATGGAAGAAATACGGCATGCTCCCAGACCCTGAGGGCACACAAGGGACCTCTGGTGAGTGTACCTTTGTAAATATTACACATGGTTTAAAAGCAAGCGTGTTTAATGATTAATTTGCCCTGGCAATCGCGGCCAGTACAGCTACTGGAAAAGTCTGTTAACGTGTATGGGGATGGAGCGGAAATCCTCCAGGGACATCTCCAGAAAGCTCTCCTTCATGTACTCCCAAAGCCTTTGCAAAAGGTTTCTGGGGAGGGCTGCCTTATCCCGTCTGCCATGGTAGGACACTTTACCACGCCAGGCCACCTTTATAAAAAGGTAACCAGAGCTGTGGTGCTAGACTGTCACTAGACTATTATGGATGGTCCTGATCCAAAGCCGAGCAACGGCAATCTTTCCATTGACAGCAATGGACTGTGAATCAAGCCTGCTATGCTGGAATAACTCCCTCTGGTTCATGTTCTATAGCTCTGCTTACACATCTCCCCTGGTCCCATATTCTGTCAAAGTTTTAGTCAGTCCCAGCCCTTTCCCAGATCTTTGCCTACTCAGTGTTTTGAAGCAAGGAACTATTGAGTATTTTTTTAATGGCTTGGACGGTAATTACTGAACAATATAGCTCTACACAGAGTTCACAGAACAGTGAATAAAGGAGAGCCAGTCAGTATGCTGTCATTAATCACCAGCCTTTCAGAAAGGTTACAGTTCCTCCCAAGAGGCCATTAACTAGGAAACTTGGTAGTCACGTACCACACTCCATGGAGTGATTGCTTAGATATGTGTTTAATGTGTCTAGAAATATAGGTGCATTTTATAATAGTCTTCATATGTTCTTAGTAAAACTTCCTAAAATGAATATGCACATCCATTTGTATGCCCTCCTTTAAAAACTGTCTAATCTGTGTCTCTGTGGGTTTTCTATTGCGTCTGTCAGTGCAGTGCATGTGTGAACATGTCCCAGTGTTAGGCAGGCAAGTATGTTCTAATACCTGAACACAATCCCCTTTTCTAGCACTGTCCAGAAAACCACAGACACTGAGCGCTGTTCTGTAATGCATGCTTTCCCTCTCCTTAGTTCTGCCCTTGAAGCACCAGTCAGTGGTTGGTTGAGTGATAGATCGGATGCCATTGCCAGAGTGGCATTATATGGGTTCTGAGATGTCAACCTAGTTAAATAACACACGGGGGTTGGCTTGAACCCCAATCCTGGATCCAAACACTGGAGAAATTGGCACTGGATCCACATCCTGCCCTGAACTTTAGGGCGGATCCCATCTTTCATAGGAGGCCTGTTGCGTTTTCAACCCCGTGGCCCACTCGGTGAGATTTCTAGGTGATGCTGCAGTGCCACACAAACCACCATCTTGATCAGGATCCAAGAGGTCATAGAACACCGTTCTGCACTGGCACCTCATTTAGGGATTTGTTCAGAGAGGGGGAGATAATGATGTGTGGCTGAAAAGGCTAGATCTGTGCTTTCTCTAAGTTGTTAATGAGCTGAGCAATAGGTGATCTCGGCTGAGGGCTTGTTCCTGTCCCTATACTGAAAACCCCCTTGGAGAGGAGCCTGTCAAACATAAATATATCCAAGTGCTGCTCAGACGAGTAGAGACAAATTTTATTCCCCCACCCCTGAACCAGCCTGCCCAGATTTCATTCCGCAGCTGGGTCTTTGCACGTTGCCACTGTGCACATAACACTGCACATAAAATGAGCTTTTTATAAATGCTTTTGGGCAGCAACAGGAGAGAGCTATTCCAGGTGCTTATTACTGGGGTGTCTCATTGTGTAATTAGCAGAGCCCTCTATGCTGCTGCTGAATGCTAAGTGGGACAAAAAGCAGAAAGAATGCTGCAGCCTGACCAGAAAAGTCAATTTATCAGGTGCCTCAGGGGGAATGAAAAGAAGAGGTACTCATTAAGTGATCCATCCCTGGTCGCCCATTCACAGCTTTTGGCAAACAGAGGCTAGGGTCACCATCCCTGCCCATCCGGGCTGAGACGGGATCCCCGGGGTGCAGCCTGGGACTGTGGGACCGCTGTGCCCCCTGAACTCTCCAGCCTGGGCTGTCTCCCACAATGCTTTGCTAGTGACAACAGCACCTGGAGGGGTTTGCTGCTTATCACTCAGCACAACAGCATGTGGAGCCCCACACCCAGCTGGATTGCATGAATTCTCCCAGAGCCACTCATGAATCACACAGGGAAAGGCACCAGCCAAATCCCACCAGCTCCCAGTCTTGTACCTCGGGAATGTACCATCTTGCGCTGCTCAAGATGAGCAGTGGAAACTTATTAATTGGTTCACCACTTCATCAATGGAAAGTGGATATACACCAGCCTCTGTCAAACCTGAGCAGATTACCAGACACTTCAGGCAAATTTACTGGTAAAGATAAACCGTACAAGAAGTTTACTGACTACAAAAGATATAATTACTTAAAATCTAAGTGATAGGCAAAAAGTCAGAGTTAGTTACCAGAAGAAATAAAATATAAGCACGCAGTCTAAACTCTCAACCCTATTAGACTGGGCAACATCTATATTAAGCAGTTTTCTCACCCCACTGCATATTGCAGTTCATAGTACACAAGTTTCACACTTGAAACCTGGGCCAGTCTCCTCTGCTGGAGTCTTCAGTGAGTGTCCTTGTTGCTTACAGCATAGGCGGGGGCAGGAGAAAGGCCCAGCATGTGGCCACTCCGTTCTGTTTTATACCCTCACTACCATGTGCTTGGAGAACACAAGTCCAGGCATGTCTGGTTGGCAGAGCTGAGTCCACAGGCAAGGTTGATCAATTCCCCTGGTGTGGCCTAATTCAAGTAAGTCATTGCATTGTAGCTCCCTTGCTGGACAATGGCTGGTTATGTCTGGTCAGCACCCACCTGGATGTTGGTTACCTCCCTTGTCATTGTCTCTGGAGAGCTCGTATCTGGGCATGTCCCAAACCCACAGCATATTTTAGTGACAACCATACAACACGTTCTCATAACTTCAAATGCATTAACGATATACATATTTAGATAGAAAAATGACTTTCAGCAGGTCATAACTTTTCCCCTGATATCTCACATGGCCTGCTTTATATGCAATATCACCATTATATATAAATGAGGACTATGGGGACTACAGGACACTCCCTCAATCGGTGAGGTGGGGGTGGGCATGAGCCCGGTCAATAGGGGCAACCCCTACCAAGATCTGAGCCTTTTCTCACACGCCCGTTAGAGCTCGACATTATGCTGTTTGGGACCCCTCTTTGAGGAAAGCCTCTGGATTGCAAGTCCAACCGCTACCTCCTCGTGGTGAGAGCCGGTAACTGGCTTGGATAGCCAGGCGGATTGCGGAGGACGAACCCACATCCCACATTCAGTGGGGTGTGGGACGGGGTTGGGCAGCCCCATATGGTGCCACATGGATGCCCCCCTGGTAAGGGTAGCCTCCCCCAGGTACGGGTTGACTCCCCCTGGTAAGGGTTAGATTCCCCCTGGTAAGGGTAGTCTCCCCCAGGCACGGGTTAGTTTCCCCCTGGAAAGGGTAAGTTTCCCCCAGGTACGGGTTAGTTTCCCCCTGGAAAGGGTTAGTTTCCCCCTGAGAAGGGTAAATCTTGTAGCTATGGAAAAAAGTAATTTATATTTTTATACCGGATTGGCGCTGGACCGGGTTAATAACGCCCCCGCTGTTGGCTTTGATGCCCCGGCTGACAGTGTTAAATATATTAGGGGTGTGATCAGGGTCGCTGGACCAATGGATAAAATGGTGTGGACTATAATGAAGTCTCATGAGCATGAGAGTGAGAATCAAGTCCTCCCAGTGGAGCATGGAGAGGAGGTAGAGGAGAATGTTTGTGATGATCATGGTGAGGAGATTTTATCTATCTTACCGATGGTTTTTACAAGGGACACTTTTAATGATTTAACTATGGAAAGTTTCAATCCAGATTTTAAGTATTTAAGTACATTTGATGATCCATATGTTAGCGAATCGGGATATCTTAATGCTCATTTAGTTAATGGGTCTAGTTTATTAAATAGTTTTAGACCAAGTACTGATTTTAATAGGGATCGTAATAAGGATCTTAACAGTACTGGTAGTAATATAAATATATTAGAAAGTAGTTCGTGGAAAGATGGGGTTTTTTATTTAGAGTATCCCGTTGATAGTTTTAATTGTCCAATATGTCCCCAGATATTACCAACATTTGGTAAATGGGCCAAACACATTAATGTGGTTCATAAAAGTAAAGCCATACGAGTTGTATGTAGTAAATGTGGAAAATCTTCTCAATATCATAATATAGCTTGCCACTACCCCAAGTGCATACCCAAGAAGGCGGATACCCCAATGAAGAGCCATACGTGCTCGGTCTGTGGGCTTGGTTTTCATACTAGATCTGGATTGAGCCAACACTGTAGACATAGACACCCTGCTGTGAGGAATGAGCAAAGAAAAGAAGATATGGCTGCTAAAAGTAAGATCAAAGAGGGATCGACTAGATCTCGTATATGGACCAAAGATGAGGTTGCGCAGCTTATACAGTTGGAAAGGAAATATATTGGGAAAAGGAATATAAATAAATGTATTGAGAGCGAGATGAGGACCAAAACGAATAAACAAATATCAGATAAAAGACGAGAATTAGCAAAGAAGAAGTTAGTGGTAACAGGAGATAGGGAGGAGGTGACTGAGGTAGAGGACATTAGAGTAAATATATTAGAAATTCCGCCCCCAAGAGAGAGGATTTTCCCACTAAAAGGACACCCAGAAGTGGATTTAGTGGAGAAAATATGTAAACGGGGAAAACAAAGTAGGGAGGGAAGAGAAATAATAAATAGTTTAGGGGAAATTGAAGGATTATTAAAGGAGGATTTAACAAAAGCTCTCGGTTGGGCAATGTTGGAAAAATTATGTTATTCATTAGTAGAGGGAAAGGACCCTAGAAATGAAAGTCAAATAGAGTTGAGGAATAAAGGAAAAGGGAAGATGAGAAAGGAGGGGAGAAGGAAGCAATTTAATGCAATTAGGAGATATGCTACAAAGAAAGCTAAGTATAAATTCTATCAACAATTATTTGATAAGGATAGAAGAAGATTGACTCGCATTATAATGGGAGAGCCAGATAAGGCTAAGTGTGCTATCCCTATGAAAGAAATTGAGGAATACTATGTCAATATTTTGGGAACAATTGGACATGGTAATATGATAGGGTGGCCATCATCCACAGAGAATGCGGATAATGATATATTAATGAGTCCGATCTCTGTGGATGAGATTAGAATAGCTTTAAGAGAAATAAGAAAAGATAGTGCTCCTGGCCCAGATAAAGTAAAAGTGAGCAATTTGTGGGATATTTTTAATTTAGACTCCTTAATACTTACAAAAATTTTTAATATATGGTTTCTAAATAGACAGGTACCAGATGAATTTAAGAAAAATAGAACGATTTTAATACCAAAGACACAAGATGAGGAGGAAATGAAGAAGTTAACATCTTGGAGACCATTGACAATTGGGTCAGTTTGGATTAGAATCTATACCAAAATATTAGCAAAAAGACTGGTGGAAACAGTTAAGATATGTAGTAGACAAAAAGGGTTTATATCCGCCCCTGGGTGTGAGGAAAATATTGCTATATTAGATAATTTGATTAAAGGGGCTAAACGAAATGGGAATGAAATTGCAATAGTGTTCGTAGATCTGGCTAAAGCATTTGATTCTGTGGGACACGGACATATAATAGCCGGGTTGAGAAGATTTGGTATAGATGAACATTTTATAGATATTATTAGGGACCTTTATGATAATTGCACAACTAGGGTATGGGTAGGTGATGAAGCTACTGAGTCTATTTTAATTAGGAGGGGGGTCAAGCAGGGTGACCCGTTGTCCCCAATTTTGTTTAATATTGCTATGGATCCCCTTTTAACTAGATTAGAAGTAGAAGGAAGTGGTTTTTATGTTAAGGGTAATGGTGTCACGTCATTGGCTTTTGCCGATGATGTGGCAATTTTAAGTAGCTCATATAAAGGAATGATTAAAAATTTGGGTATCTTAGAGGAGTTTTGTAAAAATACTAATCTCTCTGTTAATGTGAAGAAAACGAAAGGCTTTCATATTTTAACTAAACATAAAACCTATGTAGTTAATCCTAAGGATAATTGGCAGATAGGGTCAGAGGAGATTGAATATGTTCAACCAGGGGATTTTGAAAAATATTTAGGGGCTAGAATAGATCCCTGGATAGGTGTAGGGGGACCGGTACTTAAAGAAAAATTGAAAGATTGGAGTGAGAATTTAATTAAGGCCCCATTAAAACCGGCCCAAAAAATATTAATTTTACAGACATATATCTTACCGAAGCTATTTTATAATCTTCTTTTAATAGAACCCCCTTTTAATCTTTTAGACGATCTTGATGTGTTAGTTAGAAAAATAGTTAAAGAGATTTTACATTTACCTCAGTGTATCACAGATGGGATATTTTATTCTAGAGGTAGGGATGGTGGTTTAGCTCTCACTAAGTTTAGTGTGCAAATCCCAAATATGTTAATTCGTAAATGGAGGAGACATATTGTCTCGAGAGATGATTGGATGGACCTATCTTATCTATATGCAGGAGAAAATCTTGTGGATAAAATATTGTCATTTAGTGCAGTAACATCTCATCCCAAGAAATGGAGGGAAGAGGAATTTTTAAGATGGTCGGAACTGAGATGTCAGGGAATAGGGATAAAATATTTTAAAAATGATTTAATTAGTAATTCGATTTTTAGAAACTCTAGTAAAGTTAAATCGTCAGCGTATATCGCAGCATTGCAGCTTAGGGCAAATATTTATCCTACTAGGGAGACATTAGCAAGAGGAAGAGGAGGTGTGAATGCTCTTTGTAGATGGTGCGGTAAAGTGCGGGAGACTGTTCCCCATATCTCAGGACAATGTTATAAGACTAAGAATGCTAGGATAAAAAGGCATAATAGAGTAGTGTCTGCAGTTGTAGATAAGGTTGGTAAATTAGGGTGGAAGGCAATGATAGAGCCCTATTTGAGAAATAGTAAGGGTGAGTTAAGAAAGCCGGATATTATATTTATAAAAGGAGATACAGCAGTGGTGGTTGATGTTACAGTGCGATGGGAGGATAATGCCGGAAGTTTGGAACAAGCCCACAGTGAGAAGGTGGCTTATTATCTTGAGTTAGAGGAAGAAATTAAAAACTTAACGGGAGGTAAAAATATTCACTTCTTTGGTTTTGTGCTTGGGGCGCGTGGCAAGTGGAGTGAAGGTAATAATGATTTGTTACAATTATTGGGAATGGACAGAAGTAAAAATTTTAAGGAGAGTATATGTAGACTTGTTTTATATTCCACTATTGGTATGATGGCTATATTCAGTGACAGGTAAAGATCCCGGAGTTTCCATTCCGTGTATCTTGCCAAAACTAAATTTTAGCTATTTTGGTTTCCATGCTCTAAATTTTCAAATTTTTAATATTGTTTTGAACATTAACTTATTTAGTGTTATTTAATATCTGTCCTTCAATAGAATGGTTTTAATTATATAATAAATACTTATTAATGGATGAAATTCCAATTTAAATTATTATTTTTTTTTTTTTTAACTACTGGATGTGGATGCGGACTGGCCGCGTATAATAACCAGGAAAGGGCAGGTAGTCACGCCTGTACATAAATAAGGGGTGGGGTCCCGGGGGGTGATTAGGGGCAGGGGTCCCG